>NW_027491396.1:0-175469 GCF_021521415.1 Bidens hawaiensis | reverse complement strand
CGCCATCCGTGCATAAAGCTAGAACTACATCCTTCTCCAGTTTTTCAAAACTTCCAAGATGACTAGAGAAATTCCGGTAACCACAACCCCAGCCACTGGGGTAAACACCGGCAACACAATGTTTACAAACACTACCCCAGCCACCCAAGCTGGGGCAAGTGAAATACATTTTACGAACACTACCCCAGTCACTCATGTAGGGGCAAGTGGAGTAAATATTCCACTGGGATTCACTGATGCCCAGCTGGAAAAACGACCTCGAGCCCCTCGCCAAACACTTGATCAAGTGAAGGCATGGGCCGAGGCACGTCAAAGAGAATTTCAGGCTGAGTTGGACGAACGCTTGCGTTCAGTCCAACAAGCTGAGGAATTCGGTAGTACTCGCCAGCACCTCAACATGAGTAGTGAGTACGAGTACTCAGACGGCGAGGGGGAAGACTCCGACACCGACGCGAACCCTCGCCATAGGACGAAAGGGAAGCGTAAGGAAACGGATCCCCAGCCAAAAAGGAATTTTGGGGAAGCATTCCAACCAGTCACAGAAAAAAGCGAGCGTGACTTCTCCAAGGCCTTTAGACCTACTGCTACAAACGCAGGAAGGTCAAAATTTGCAAGGGACATTGCAGAAGCAATCGCCCCGAGGAGTGCCAAACAAATGTCCAATATTGGCACATACGATGGTCTATCCGACCCAGATGACCATCTGAACAGGTTCATTGCGGGGGGCAACCGTCAGTAACTGGACGGAACCCACGTGGTGCTACATGTTCCAGATGACTCTGGTAGGAGCAGCCAGAGCATGGTTCGACCGTTTACCGGTCCACCACATTTATGACTGGGCAGACTTCCAGAACAAGTTCAGTCAACAGTTTAGTCAACAGAGGAAACACACTGAGGAGCAGTGGACGATCCTCAACTGTGTCAGAGAAGAGGATGAATCCTTACTGGACTTCATCACCCGCTTCAACTCCAAGAAGGTGAGTCTGGGCAACATCAGTGAAGACCTCGTTCGCGCCGCTTTCATTCAGGGCGCTGAATACCCAGAACTCATCCGCACTCTGACGGGTAAAGACGGTATGCCATCCACGTGGGATGCCATAATGACGGCAGCCAAGCGCTTTGCCGAAACAGAGAAACAGCTGGGAAGAGATCTCCCCCACAATACAAACCTCTACACGCAGAGGACAAGGGAGAATAATGTAAGAACCGCCCGGCTAAACAAAAAGAGGCGGCAAGGTATTTGGCAGTCAAGGATAAACTTTGACGCCCCCTCAAGCTCTCGCCCTCTGGTTGGCGGAAGGGACAAAACGCACCCTTTGAACCGGAAAAACCGCTGGACGCCACTCACCAAGAGCGTCACGGAGATATTTGCCACGGAAAAACTGCCATGGCCAAAAGCTCCAGTGATCCGACAGAAACCCAATGCGGATCAAAGCAAGTCTTGTGACTTCCATGGGACAAAGGGCCATAGCACTGAGGAGTGCACATCCTTGAGGGACATCGTCGAGACATTCGTCAAGGATGGGAGGCTCGCACACCTCGTGGCATCTATCAAGAAGGGAGGAAGGAACGACAACAGGTACAAGGGTGCCGCCTTCCACACCCGGCTCATCCCCAGCATCACCATCGCCGACTCCGGAAAACGGAAAACCGGGGACTGGACCCGGGATATCTTCGAAAACCATTCCGCCTCCTCGTAGTTAAGGGCGGGAAGGTTCGGAAGCGCCTGGCCATTCTTAAACTTCATGGCGATGGGGACGGCGCGAGCGGATATGAAGAAGAACTCTCTTCTCCATGAGCGAAGACTCCGCTCGGTGGTACAAATCTTTAAACCCTTTATACGGGTTGTAAGAGTGTACCACCCCTGGATGCACCTCCAAGTGTAGAAGGTCATCAGACGGTCAACAAAGGGCTCAAGGCCCAGTATCCGGCACACCCACTCAAAGTGCCGGACCTTGGCAATGGCCATGGGGTGCACCTCTGTCAGGTGCACACCGTGCCTCTCCAGGACACGGTACACAAACTTTGTCAACGGAAACCTAAGGTTTCCGTAGACAAAGAATGCAGCATAAACCCCGATCTTGCCACTAGGGGCATCGTACACAGTATGGTGGGGTTCAGGAAACTCAGGCTCGAGAGACTCGAGCATGAACTTCCTGACGATATACTGGTACAGATCGACAGGAAGAGAACACTGGCATTCGCCAGCAGTCTTCTGATCATCAGTATCATGAGAAGACATGGTGGAAAAAAGAAAAAGATTTCAGAGTAAGGCTTTACTGAACAGAAAAATTTGCCGGAAATTACTTGAGAAGAAGAAGAAAGGTGAAAGTGTGAATTACAGATAACTCTCTTCCCCTTTATATAGTAATCGCAGTTAACGCGGTGAATTTAATGCGGAGGAGAGAGAAATCAAAGGTGCAATGAAACTATGACACGTGGCAAAAAGCAGGCTGGCAACAGCTGCTGAAAGGACGTGTGCCAGTAATTTCGCGGCCACGCGCCAGAAAAATCACGCCCACGCGCCTGAAAAAGCGACTGGAATGACCATGTTCTGTCACGTCACCATAACTTCCTGCACGTCCTGACACAGTCAGAAGAAACTGTCGCGCGACGTTTCAGAGGTTTGGACTGTTCTTATCTTTTCACCAACTCTTCGAATTTCAAAATTCAAAATTCGAAAATATTAAAAAGTAAGCGGGAAAATCCCCCCTTACCTTGGCAAACAAGTAACCGTAAGACGGATGCGGGTACAGTGTTAAGGCGAAACCCTTCACACACCTAGCACCCGCAGGGAATTGAAGCCAAGAAAACCTTGGCAAACAAGTAACCATAAGACGGATGCGGGTACAGTGTTAAGGCGAAACCCTTCACATACCTAGCACCCGCAGGGAATTGAAGCCAAGTATTCCTCGGCAACCAAGTAACTATAAGACGGGTGCGGGTACAGTGTAAAGGCAAAATCCTTCACATACCTAGCACCCGCAGGGAATTGACGCCAGGAATACCTTGGAAGTAAAGTAACCGTAAGACGAGCGCAGGTACAGTGTTAAGGCAAAACCCTTCACATACCTAGCGCTCCGCTGGGAATTGAAACCAAGAAGGATCTTCTGGGCAATGCTTGCGGAAACGGAAATAACATCCCCGCATAGCGGGAGCGTCGAGAACTACGTTGTTTGAAGCTCCAAGATGGAATTGGTGGTCTTAACATAATTGATCACTATGTTCGAAACTACCAAAACCTCATGGAAAATACATACAACTGGGACTCAATGCTCCTGACTTGCGAGGAGGTTACAGACCTACCCGCATCATACCCAAAGACCAAGCAGGAAACTCGGGCATTTCTGCAAGTGACAAGGACTTCCCATGGAAAACCTTACAAAACCCTTTTCAAAACCCTTTGCTTAAGTCCAAAAGTTCACCTCACTTTATTAAACACGCATGAGAAGAACATTGGACTGGGGGGACTTGAAGAGGTAGGTCCCAGCAGAGACCAGTTGGTCCCGCAAGACTCACCTTGAACAGGGTTGTCTGCGCAAAGGCCATCTGCTCCCGCAGGACCCACCATGCTCATAGAATCTTACGCGCAGTACGCAAGCTGTACACGCAGGGAAAGCCTCCCAATGGTGAAGTACCCCGCCTGTTCCCGCAGTTGCGGATACAAGCCATCAGGGAAGGCTACCCGTAGACAGCAGGGCTACACATACAAGACTAGCTACTTCAGCAGTCACGTGAAGGCATGAGCAAGGCGGGAACAATCCCGCCCAAATGAGCCAGTCTGATTCTGAAAGATCTTTTGTACCATACCTACCAAGGTATGGATAGGACAGACGATCTGACCAGAACAGCCCATGAGCCAATCACAGGGTGACAGCTCACCGACAACAGTGCGAGGAGGAGCACCCTCTAGTACTGTTTGTCACTATTAGCCGCTGCCTACTCACCAACCCTCACTGTGGAGCAGGCGCAGCCTACAGTTGGTGGAATAGTATTACTGTTGGCCGTAACCTATTCACCAACCAGCATGGCCTGCGTACAATCCACAGTCAGTGGGACGTGCATGGTCTACAGTTGGTGGAATAGTGCAGCCGACTTTATTACTGTTGGCTGTAACCTACCCACCAACCAGTATGGCCTGTGCGTAATCCACTGTTGGTTGAACAGGAATACTATTCAGCCGGCTGTACCTTCTAGAAAACCTACCTTCGGCTATAAATACTCCAATATCTTGGAATGGTAAGATCATCTACAATCTCGTATAACTTACTTGATAACTGCTCTTATAGTATTCATATACTTTTATATTCAAAGAGCAATATAGACTGATTCTCACGCCGGAGGGTGGTCACAAGGAGGAACCCCCCCTTCTCAGTGACGAGCTTACGGTGTCTGTTTTGCAGGTTCCCTGAAGTACAACTTACTCTGCTGGACCTAACCTTCGTGGGAAACATTACCTGGCCCCCAGATTACCTATAATCTGCCCGGGGTTACTTAGTGTTTCTTCAGAATCTATAGGTGAAGTTTGTCGGTATATTGGTTGTGGGTAGAGCTATCCAAATTGCTCGTCGCTCGCTCACAGCTTGCTCAAAAATGGCTCGAAAAATGCTCATTCGATTTCGACTCGGTTTGGAAGTGAGTAGTTCAGCTCGGTTCGGTTCGTAAACAAACCAAGCACGAGTAAAGCCTCACTCGGTCGGTTCATTTTTGCTTGAATTATTTATATATATATATATATATATATATCAATATATATATATAGGGGCTAAGGATCCTAAGAGAACCCTTTGCAAATTGAGAACTTTGAAAACTATTTTGAACCACTAAAAACACCTTTAAAAAAATATTTTAAAAAAATCATAAAACAAAAAATAATAAAAATTTTAAAAAAGTAAAAAATCCAAAATTCTTATATTTCATTCCGGTTTTCATTAAAAAAATAAAAAAAATACAAAAAAAACCGTCGTATTATACACATATGTATAATTTTATATAATCTTTGGTTACGTAATATACACATATGTACAATATCATTTATCTTAAATTATACACATGTGTACAAAAAAACATGTAAATATACATATATGTATATATTATACATATGTGTATATAATTTAGCTAAACCGAGTTTTTTTTTATGAAACCGGGATGATAAAATAAGCATTTTGGTTTTTATACTTTTTTGATTTTTGTGTTTTTTTATTTTATGATTTTTTTATTTTTTGATTTTTTGTGGTCCAAAAGGGTTCTCATAGTTCTCAATTTCAAAAAGGTTCTCTCATGATCCTGATCATATATATATATATATATATATATATATGTATATATATATATATATATATATAATTGATTTCTTTTGAGAAACGCTTTGAGTTTTAAGAACTCGAAAGAACTCAACGTAACAATTTTTTTTTACACATGTGTAATACGTAAGTGTAAGTAATGTACAAAAAATTAAAGTATTTTTTACACACCGAATCGACTTTTTACACATGTGTAACTAAAATTTAAACTTGTGTAATCATCAAAAATATTTATTCTCTCTTGATTTATTTTTTAATTACATTTCATCTTAGCCACATATTTCATATCATTTAATTTAATGTGTGGTCCAAAATTGAATTCTTAAAGTTCTTACAACTCATCAAGTTCTCAAAATATCTCTCCCCTATATATATATATATATATATATATATATATATATATATATATATATATATAAAGTTTTCTTTAAAGTTTTTGAAAAAATTTCACTATTTTATGTTGACTTTAAAGTTCAATTTTAAACTTTAGTTGCTCGTTTTATATATGCTTTCATTTTAACTTTGAGTTTAGACATTTTAGGGTTGGAAGTCTAAATATTTTAGGGTAGAAAGTCTTGGATTAATGATTTTTTTTTACTTTGACAAATTTAAAATTAAAAAAATTTGTACAAAACCAAGCAAAACCAAGCCAAATAAAACTGCTCGGTTTCAAACCAAACCAAGTTCAAGCATAAAATTATCGCTCATTTCTAAAAATTCAATTCGCTCTGCTTGGCTTGCTTTCGAACCAAACCAAGTATGAGCAAGCATGCGTTCAGTTAGGCTCGGTTCGTGAACAGTCCTAGTTGTGGGTGATGCTTTTTCCGATGGAACACCGACTGATTTTACCGACAGGTTCATGGATGAGTACGCTAAAAGGAAATTCAGTATTAGCGCCGAAAAGTATCGCCGCTAAAGGCCCCTAATAGCAGCAACATATCGTTGCTAATGGGCCATCGCTAATACCTCATCAGTATTGCCTCCTAATCGCGTCTAATGTGTAATGTGTCTCCGTTGATGCCTATGTCAAACAGTTGGTTGGAAATTTTGTCGGAGATGGATTTCCAGATTTCTTACTAGAAAAAACACAATTAATTTGTAGGAGAGTTTGTTATTAATCAAATTGAACTCAAAAATTAAAGAACACACGATTATTTTCACATTAAAATCGATCTTACGCTTCATAATTTCTACAAACACGAGAAGAAAAGAGTGGCCATAACTTTAGACAAATACTACATAATTTCTAAAAAGAATAAAATTACATGAGATAGAAACTAGTGGTCGAAGCTTTCACTTGGGTGCTTTAATCGTCACAGAAGTGGTCGGGGCTTAAGCACCCGAGTGGACGGAGTTTGAGCTTTCACTGGCATGTGGTGGAAGATGGTTTCTATGTTGGCGGTACACTAGTCGGAGCAGCCATCCAAGGAGATGGGGTGTATGTGTATGAAGAAGATGGCTTATATTGAGAATGAGAAGAAGAGGAGAGTGAGATGTATACCCTTAGATAAATCCTTTTATCAAGGGTCAGGAGTAGCCCTTGCAGCTACACATAGATCGAGGTATTGGCGGTGAAAGGCAATGTTGTTGCCGCTATTGCATGTAGGCGTCGTTAATACCCCGATTTCTTAAAGTGATAAGTTACCAACACCACTTCTCCGGTAAATCTTTAACTTGTATGACCAAGGTTAGACCATTTCCTAACCGGTTATCGATGCACATTTTCCTGATCAAAACTTAAAGATATATAGGTCATTGGGTTTTATTTTTGAATACCAAAAACTATCTATAACTTTAACTTAACATAATATATGACTTGAATTTACTATTTCACTATCAAATAAATAGTGAGTTCATGTTTTCATTACTTTATTAGAAAAAAAAATATAAGGGCCAATTATTATTTAGGCTTAAGTTTGTATATAGCTCATTTTTCAATTTAGGAAAAATGATCAAAATATCTATTTTACCCGTCCATATTTTTAAGTAGTTCATAGAAATCTCACCGGCTCCATCATGTATAGCTCAAAATTAATCGGTCCGTCCACTTATTCTACACCAATAACCGAACATGACATGTATAAAACCTGCCAAGAATGTTTCCAGCTAGTCGCCCGGTTATTCGACCTCCTAACAAACACGTCCCTCGCGCAGCTTGGTTTTCCTTACGCCCACAGTTTTTTTTACCAATTTCCCAACGTCAAATCTTCATCGTCATAGAACTTCAAAGGGTCAGCAGATTGCCCTTCCTCACGTTCCGGTTCCCCAACTTGCCGTCATATCCATATATCATATAGTTTAGTTTTATAGAGTATGGAATAGTTGACTTTACAACCACTTTGGGGATAATTAAATAAATAAAATCAACTATGTCTAAAATAAATTACATTATGTAAATGAACTTTCCCACCCACATATATACTTCTGGATTAGGCTAAACGTAACCCTCTCTCTTACTTATCATACGTTATCCCATGAACTTTATCTTTCTTCAACAATTTTATTTAACATATTAATACCCAACATTTTTTAAATTTTATGGTCTCTTTTTAAAATTATTTTTAATTTTTTATTTCTATATTGTTTCTCTCTTTTGGTGTTTATTGTCTTCATCATAATAATATATACTATTATCATTGATGATGTATTATTATATCTATAAAGCTATATGTTAGTGCACGTTTTTGATGTCCGTAGCAATCGAATAAGTTATATATAGTCTAGTCTGTGTATTTAATGTATATTTATTGTAAATGAGCTTCGGCCTATAAATAGGTAGCTCATGTCATAATTTAGGTAGAGAGAGATGTAGATCTAAGTTAATGCTCTCCTTAAGTTATTCCACACCATAATGTATTCTTCCATATTTATCAATAAACTATGTATTTAACGTATCTATGATTCTCGTGTTTATCGTATAATCGATGTATCAAATCCGGCTAGATCCTTGGTAGGTCTACTCAATTGGTATCAGAGCAGACGGCCGCTCTCGGTGCATCGATTAAGGTATGAATCTAAGTTAATTCGTGTTCTTCGTGTTCATCGGGTTTTGATCAGATCTGGAGTAAATTAATGTGCTATTGGTGGAATTGATGGTAGATTCTTGTTTGTTGAGGTAATACAAATCTTCCTGTGTAATTTGGTGTTAATTTATGGTGTATTGAGTGATTCACCATGGAAGAGTATGTTACTTTTTGATTCAGTTTATGATGATTTAGTGATTGTTAAGTTAATTGGATGATGGATTTGTGTTTATTGATGGAATCCGCATGTTCCTGTGGATTTTGGTGTTAAGTTAGGGTGTAATGAAGAATTCACCATGGAAGAGCATGGTTACGGGTTAAGTTATTTGATGTTGAATCGATGATTGTTAAGTTAAACTGATTATGGATTCGGAGTCGTAATGAAAATTCGAGTGTTCGATGTGATTTTCGTGGTTAAGTATGGTGTTTTGATGAATCTGCCATGGATGAAGCTTGAAAATGCAGAATCCGGCCAGATCTATAATTTTTCGGCGAGATAACCACTTTTTCCGGCAAAAATCGTTTTTCCGGCGAACAGTTCAGATCCAACAACCTGATTCGTTAAGTTACTGTAGCTGATTCGTTATGGAAGTTTAACGAATCTACTGTAGCAATTCATGAAAATTTAACGAATTAACGTAATTCGATAAGGTAATTCGTTAAAATGTAACGAATTAAGTTAATTCGCCAAGGTAGTTCGTTAAGTTAAAGATAACGAATTAAGACAATTCGTTAAGTTAATTCGTCATGGTAATTCGTTAAGTTAATGATAACGAATTAAGGAGATTCGTTAAGTTAATTCGTTAAGTTATTGGTAACGAATTAAGGTAATTCGTTATGTGTACGACGAAGTGGAAATCTTAACGAATGGGAGCCCATTCATGTAATTGTTATAACGAATTATTAAGGGAGAGCACGAACTAAGTTAACGAATTGGCGCTGTTGAAATAACGAATTGAGAGGCAATTCGTTAAAAAAAAGTTATTTGGCGGGAAGATTTTTCTTGCGTGAATTTTTTCCTGAATACTCCTCATAAGTGAGATTTCATTCTTGAAAATTTTGGCGATAATATTTATTTTTTGAAAATTTTCGGTTAAGTTTTGGCGGGAAAATCGGGAAAAATTTTCTTAATCAAAATTTTTCTGAGATGTTCCTAATGTATTGGGTACCCTTCTCTCAAATTTTGGTGACGTACTTTCCAACCGAATTTTTACGCGTTTCAGTTGGCCAAGGGGGAGCTCGCGAGTAATTTAAGAAGGAGTTTGTTTTGTGAACTTTGAAGATTTTTCAAGACCTTGCTGAATTTATCAAGAAAAGGGGGACATAAAACTTTCATTTGAGTTTATTTAGCATGTATCTTCCTACGTTTGCAAGGTTTCTTGAAAAATTACTGCAATTCGGGTGGTAGTTCATGCTTGCAAAGCTACGTCGTTTGAGTGAGTTCAAGACTGCAATGGTTCTTGGATTGGTGATTGGTTTGTTCGATATTGAAACCTGACAATGTGGGATACAAGTGTCTGTCTGTTTACTTCTTTCTGCGGGACTTTGATCCTGACTATGTTGGCTACGAGTAAATGGCGGATTACTTCTGTTGAGGGGGCCGATTCTCAAACGAGTTGATCTTATTGAAGAATATACGAGTCTTGTCATTGGACTGAAGAATTTGATCATTTGGGGTTTATTAATGGAGGTTGGAACTCTGAATCATATGCCCAAACATTAGTGCATCTTTGCAAATGAGATGTGGAAGAGCTTCAAAGAGTATATTTGGGATACGCGTTATCAAGAGAGGGAAAACCGAAGTGAAAGATGTTGAATGATCGGGTTTTTCATGAAGATGTGTGATGAGGTTAAACGTAAAGATGTGTTTTTCTTTACCGGTGCTGACGGAGAGCTGATGACTTGTTGCTGAATGTTGAAAGACTGAACCATATCATACGCCAATGGATGATCGGGTTGATTTCCAAGAGTTGCTCAATTGAGTAGACCTACCAAGGATCTAGCCGGATTCGATACATCGATTATACGATATACACGAGAATCATAGATATTTTAAATACATAGTTTATTGATAAATATGGAAGAATACATTATGGTGTGGAATAACTTAAGGAGAGCATTAACTTAGATCTATATCTCTCTCTACCTAAATTATGACATGAGCTACCTATTTATAGGCCGAAGCTCATTTACAATAAATATACATTAAATAAATAGACTAGACTATCTATAACTTATTCGATTGCTACGGACACCAAAACCGTGCACTAACAGACACCCTCTTTTCCGTAGCAATCGAATACTTTAATCTTGAATAAGTTAACTGCAAATCACCAGTCACAAAACCGTACACTAACACTATATATAAATATGTGTGTGTGAAACACTGATACTAATATTAATATTATTAAAAATAAAAAAACATTAATAATATTTACAATATAACAATAAAATAATTAATAATAACAAAATAGTTTTAATTTGATGTATTTAGTCCAGAGTATTAACCGAAACAAAATGCTAGGGGGGCTAATATGTAAGTAAATAATGTTAAAGGAATATGATAATTGATTTGATATGTTCAAATGGGTGTAATTTAAAAAAATCGTGTTAAAGGGGTATATTTAGCAATACCCATACTTTCCAACCTTCAAATAACTAGTCACCTTCAAAAATCCATACGCCTTTATCTAGTGAAAATCCATACGCCACCTATTTTTTAAATAATAAACACCGGAAACTGAAAAATTCAAGGCGGTGACTGGAAAACTAGGTGGAGCCAAGAACATGATCGGTAAATCGGGCGACCGACCGGAAACATTCATGGCAGGTTCTGTACATGTGGCGTCCGGTTATTGGTGTAGAATAAATGGGTGGACCGGTTGATTTTTGGCTAGACACGATGAAGCCGGTGAGATTCTATGAACAACTTTGGAATAAGGATGGTTAACATGAACGTTTTGGTTATTTTCCCTTCATTTTATCTAATATATACAACTATGGATTACTAACAGTTGAATGTATAGCCTCTAGGACGCATCGACTTCCCATCATCGTCCACCAAGACCAGCGTAAATCCAGCAACACTCATTCTCTTCAAATTATAGGTTCATATATGAATTTTGTGTATATTGTAATGAATAATAATCATATGGAATTCCTTACCTCCTTCTCATGAGATGTATCAATATATAATTACAATATGAGGACTTAGTTTGGAGATAACATCTTTACAAAACATATTATATATTATCTAATTAATACTAAATCAAATCTATATATGATAGTATCCTTAGTCCTATTATACCCCGCACTCGAAGTGGGAGGTGATCGTATGCTGAGACTGGACCGTAAATCTTCAAAAAGAACCCAAGGTAAGCCTTTAGTAAAGATATTTGCAATTTGGTGACGTGTAGGCATGTGTAGGATTCGAACTCAACTCCGTTGGACCTGCTCATAAAAAAAATGGATATTGAGCTCTATGTGTTTCGCGTGTTGATGTTGAGTAGGGTTATCTGACAGTATATGGCACTGACATTGTCACAATAAATGATAATGGCATGGGAAAACAGTCAACAAGCTCAAGAAGTAGCTTACGTAACCAACACATTTTAACAATGACACGGGCGATCCCCGCGATATTCGGCTTCAATGCTAGAACGAGAGATGGTGGATTGTCGCTTGGATGACTATGAAAGTAGATTGTTACCGAGCTAAACACAATAACCAGAGGTGGACCGAAAAGTGCCAGGACACCCGACCCTATCAGCATTTGTATAAGTAAGCAAAGAAAGATCACTTTTCTTGCGTAATGTGATGCTGAAGGTACAGTCGTTCCCTAGATATATCTCTCACTATCCGATTTAGAGCATCCCAATGAGCGGTGAAAGATGCATGCAAATATGTTGAACTGCATATGTGATATCAGGTCGGGTAAATGTTAAATATTGGAGCGCCCCGACGAGGCTTTTATATAGTTTGGATCTAATAAATAATACTTGTATTTAGATAATATTTGCGACACCTCCTTGTTTGTCTTTAATCATGGCATAGAGATGGCGTATTTATTAATATATGTGGATGATATTATCCTCTCGACCTCCTCGGATATGCTTCGTCAAAGCGTTATGGCTAAACTCGCTTCGGAATTTGCCATGAAGGACCTCAGACCCCTTAGTTTTTTCTTGGGTATCTCGGTTAAAAGATCGGGTGACCGTATGTTTTTATCTCAAAGCAATTATGTGGCAGATATCCTAACTAGAGCCGGAATGTCGTCTTGCAAATCCGTCCCAACACCGGTTGAAACAAAATCAAAACTAAGTGCCGATGTCGGGTCTCCATTCGACGACCCGACACTATTCCGAAGTCTAGCTGGTGCGTTACAGTACTTGACGTTCACACGGCCTGACATAACCTACGCGGTTCAGCAGGTATGTATGCATATTCACGCTCCTCATCTCTCACACTGGAATGCCTTGCTTCGCATCCTTCGGTATTTACGGGGCACTCAATATCTCGGTCTCACACTTGGAAACACAAATACACAACAATTGCGAGCATACACGGACGCCGACTGGGCAGGCTGTCCGGATACTCGCAGGTCCACCTCCGGATACTGTGTTTATTTTGGTGACAATCTTCATTCGTGGTCATCAAAACGTCAATCAACGGTCTCTCGTTCGAGTGCCGAAGCCGAGTACCGGGGCGTGGCTAACGTCGTTGCTGAAATATGTTGGCTCTGGAATCTTTTACTAGAACTTCAACGTCCATTATCTTCAGCCACATTGGTCTATTGTGACAATATCAGTGCAATCTACTTGTCAGGTAACCCGGTTCAACACCAGTGAACGAAGCATATCGAACTTGATATACATTTTGTGCGGGAACAGGTGAAACGAGGGAAAGTTCGTATTCTGCACGTCCTAACGAGGTACCAAATCGCTGACATTTTCACAAAAGGACTACCGAAGATTTTATTTGAGGATTTCAGGTCCAGCCTCAGCATTAGAGAGCCTCCCGCTTCGACTGCGGGGGTGTAATAAATAATATTTGTATGATTTGATAAAAGCTTTATCTCAAAATTGTGTTTATCCTTGTATTTGTATTTGCCTATTCAAGGGGCTAAATTAATGATAATAACCAGGCATTAAGAATCATTCTATCAGGATCCTCAAAAGGCACCCCAACATTAGCACCATACATAGGGTTTGTGTCGATTGGCATAGCAACCGGCTTACACGACTGCATATCGGCTCGTTTAGTAAAAGCTTATTGTAAAAGCAACCGGCTTACACGACTGCATATGTAGCAAAAGCTTATTGTATTAAGAACATGATGTCTTTATATCGAGAGACATGAATTCCCAAAAATTCCATAGTGGTGGAAGTGGTGAGGGATCTGATTTATCTTTATCTTTGTCCGATTTGGAGGATGAGGAGGTGTTTGGAAGAGGTAGGGGAAAAATGTTTGTGTGATTGGGATAAACCTTTTAATGTTTAAAATAGTGGTTGCGGGATGAATCTTGGATTCCATTGCGTCGATGAAGAGGAAGATATGGTGGTTAGGGAGAAGGAGGGTTAGTACGGTGGATATAGAGGATGACCGGAAAATTTTTTGTAGGGGTAAGGCAGAGGGTTGGGTTAAGGTTACAATATGATACCATGTAATGAATGGACTTCCTTATCTCCTTCTCATTAGATACAGTATATATAATTACAATATGTGGACTAAGTTTAGAGATAATATCTCTACAAAACATAGGGGATATTATCTAATCAATACTAGGTAGCGTTTGATATGCAAATATGATAGGGGAAATTGAATGATTCAATGTGTGGGAATGAAAAAAGTGATGTTTGGTTACTTAATAGAATGGAACCATCCATTAAACATGGAATCCCATTTCATCAAAACCATTCTTTCTTCCCATTCTTTTATTCTATTCCATTAATCATTTACGTTACTTTCTCAACAACAATACCACCTAACAATAACAACCACTACCACCACCGTCGTCGCCACCACCTCTGCCACCACCACCACCGTCGACGTCACCACCATAGCCGCCAGACCATCATCGCCACCACCATTGTCGTTGCCGGACCACCACCATCTCCTGACCGCCATCCTGTCGCCGTCACCCTACCATCGCCATCACTACCAATGCTACCACCGCCACGCCAACCACCGCCCCTGCCTCCTGACCGCCACCACTGTCGTCACTAACCCCTCCACCATCGTCTCCACCGCCACCACCATTTTCATCGCCGGAGCTACCATCACCGTCGCCTTTGTAGTTTTTTTTTTGGAAAAAAATTATTTTGAGCTATGAGTGGTTTTGTTATTTCTATTTCATTCTTACAATTTTTTTCGGATACGAAATAACAAAAAATAATAATTCATTTCATTCTTATAGTTTAACCAAACAAAACAAATGAATGATAATGATCAATGTCATTCCCTTCTCCAT
Organism: Bidens hawaiensis; assembly: GCF_021521415.1. Taxonomy (NCBI): domain Eukaryota; kingdom Viridiplantae; phylum Streptophyta; class Magnoliopsida; order Asterales; family Asteraceae; genus Bidens; species Bidens hawaiensis. Next base: position 160,674 of record NW_027491396.1, on the reverse strand, counting down.
TCTATTCCTTCTTAAGGCTGTTCAAAAAGCTCGAGTCTCGAAGCTCGGGCTCATGGCTCGCTCGATAAAAGCTCGAATAAAACTAGCTAAAAAAGCTTGATATGAAACATCCTAAGCTGAGTTGGCTCATTTTTGTAATCGAGCCAAAATCGACCTAGACTCGGCTTGATCATGGCTCGGCTCGTTGGCCCAATCATAATCTCGTTTAAATTCAAACTCGAGCTAGAGCCTTAGTTGAGTTGCCTCGTTTAATTTTGAGCCCAAGCTCGAAACCACCCTGGCTCGACTCGGGCTCGACTCGTGATCCTTCTCCCAATCTCCCATGCCATTCACCCTTCATTTCATTACCTCCCACTAAACATACCCTTCATATCCTTAGTCCTATTATATATAAATGCTTTACCATGCATGACACATGTAATTGAAATGAAAGTCACGGAGGAATACCGCATTTGAACATGCAACATCAGCATGCAGCACTAGTAATATATGCATTCGATTAATCAAGACTAGCTTGTTTGACCTTTGTTTACATACGTATGAAATATTGGAAATTGATCTAAGATCATATCTGATCTCTTCTATAGTTTTTAGAAGATTAGTCATTTTTAATCGATTTATATTAGCTCTCTTTATCATCTTGTCCTCTTAGCTCCGCCACAGGTTCGTGCAACCAATAGTTCATTATCTGATTGTTGTAATTTGTCTCCACGTAATAAACAACTTTTGATTTCAACCTTTGTGTGGTGATGCTTTCATTTGAGTTTAGGATAATCATTTTTTGTTTTATTAGCAAACATTGACTATAAGCAATTCTCAAAGCTGCTTCAAAGTTTTGCTTTAATTTGGTAAAACCAGTGGTTTCTTAACATGTTAGCCAGTAAAATATGAATAAAGTTTGATAAATTGGTTCGTAACTTCGTATTATGGCTCATTAGCCGATATTAATCCAAACTGTTATCTTGACTAGTGATAGTTCTAACTTTCACTTTTATTACAAGAGCAATTCAATACCAGCGTAATGGTTCTATGTTACATTTGCATCAGATTTCAGTTACAGTGACGATTATGAACTATGAGATATATCACACGTAAATGTGAAAATTATAACTAATTACAGCAACCAAATTGCAATTTGTCATTATAAAACTAATGTAACTTCTTATGTATTCAACGCTACAATTTACAACACCGCCAGCCCGATTTGAATATTTTTCTGTTCTTTTTCTCAAAATTTTAGTTAAAGTAATCCCATTTAGTTTCTATAACAGCTTTAATATTCAAGTTTTTAGTTACAGTATAATTTTTTTTGTCTCACAGTATCTAACTAGAAAATGAAAAATATTATTATTTCAAATAATTGTCATGAATAGGGATGGAAAAATAGCCCGAGTCCGACGGGTATACCCGAAACCTGAAACAAATGGGACGGTTATACCCGAAACCGGATGGATATAGGCCGGGTATGGGATTAGGATTATAAAAATTTTTGCGGGTACGGGCCAGGTATGTGATTAGGTGATACTCGGCACGATTACCTGAATTTTATACCCAAAAAATTCTTTGAATTTCATAGGTTGTGAAACATATATATAAAAGATTATATAAAAATTATATAAAAATTATAATGATATTATTTATTTATTGTCACGTTTCTATATATGGAGTGCATTATATTTAAATTTATAATAATTGTTTTATGAATAAAAGGTATAAAATAACTATAATGATTAAAAAAAATGTATTTGAAAGTCCCAACGGACACACCCGATATCCGACGGGTATTACCCGACAAATACCCGGCGGGTAATAGGTCGGGTATGAGATACAGTTTTACAAACAGGTATATGACCATGAGATTACGAATACCCGACCCGTTACCATCCTTATAGACGTAGAGTAGAGATAACTCCTTGTTTTGAAAAAATAAAATTGCATTAACTAGTTTTAAAAAGTATAATGATATTTAAGAAAAAAATACATCACACAATACATAAGTCATTGACATGTGGCCCATTATTAATGTCCAAAGACAGAAAATCGAAATCATCCACCGTAAAGAAAACGACATCTAACCATATTGCTACGTTTTATTCAAAGTCAGTTGAACACTAATCACTAATATTTTCAAGAAAATATGGCCACAAAACAACTTCACTTCACCCTTCTTCTCCTCCTCCTCCTCCTCCTCCTCCTCCTCATTTACATAGCTCCGCCTTCCACGGTGGCTCAGTCCCCATACCCATGCTACCCGCCACCCATCCCGGGCGGCAACATACCCCCAACAATAACCATACCACCTCCGGCTTTAACGTTGCCTCCACCTTCACCCCTACCTTTTATGGTGGTGCACCACCACCACCTGACCCTATAGTCCCTTGGTACCCTTTTTACTACAAGGATCCACCACGTAACCCTCGTACATCGTCGTCGAATGTGCAAAGTGGATCAACGCTTGTGATTTTCTTGTTACATATGTTCTTGTGTTACATTTGTTTTTTTAGTTAGGTAGCATGTAATGATCTTGAATCTTGAAGGCGTATGGTGTTGGTGGTTGATGATCATGATTTTTGATGTTAGGGGGTAAATCTGGTATCAAGAAACATGTGGGGCCAAAAAAGGTAATGACTTATGGAAAAATATGGACATTGTTATAAATTTATTAATTATGCTTATCGACGATTGCATATATAAGCATTATCATGTTTTCAAATACTTGTTAAGAGCAGTATATTAATAACGATTCTTACTACTATTTATACCCCCCGTTGTATCTCTTTATGCATAACACACTTTATCAATGTATTATATCATATTGTTTTCTCCCAATATTTCTTCTCGTTTTACTCTGTTTTTAGGCTAGTTTTATAATACGTTTTATTTTGCTTTTAAGCTTGTTTTACAACACGCTCTCAGCATGAGTTACCTTTTGGAGTTGGTTAGCATCAACAACACTAGTTGGACCTTAATTCTATCTGATTTATGCCAATTTACAATAGTTTTCAGCCAATTTCCAATGACTCCAGCAATTTCCGATCAATTTCCTACCGCACATCCTGACTAGCGAGTTCTAAAACGCTGTCCGTGGGCTTGATAGCCAAACTATTGAATTTACTTGTCTATGTAACAACATTGGGGATTAACTAATATAAAACCTAAAAATTGAATATGAAAACTAAAGCGTTAGTAATAGCTTGCCCGAAGTTCATTGGACTTGATGTATTTCCAAATATTCTTAAGAGTAAAGTGTCAAAATTGTCCTTAAGGTTTGTTAACTTTTGCCATTTTCGTCAAAAAAATTATTTTTTGCAACTGGACCCTTGAGGTTTGTCAGTTGTTGCCAATACGGTCCAAATCGTTAACCCCATCCCTTTTTATCGTTAAACCAAGGGGTATATTCGTCTTTTCAGCTTGTTTAATGTTTTATTAGTTTTTTAATCCTTCTAACAATCTTTGCATCTGTTTTTTTCCGTCTCCATTCAAAAATCTCACCACCAATCATTTGTAACTACACCTGCAACACCGCCGCCGCCTATGACGACGACAAGAACACCGCGTCATCTTCATCGCTTCTGAAACTGGTTCGTAACTCCGTCGATCTCCATCTTAAACTAAATCCATTTCACCACCACCTGCAACTTACTTTGAACCCAACACCCAACCTGATTTGATGCTCCGAATCATTCTGAAATATACACCCAGTAGCATAGTTAGGGTTTCCCTCGATTCGAGACGGCCGGGAGCCGAAAGTGAAATCGATTCCCTGAGATTCGCAAATCTTGCCCAATAGACCGCCGCTCCGACCTTAGACTATGAACCTTCTTTAGTGGCGGCGCCGGTGAATCTGTGGATTAGGAAACCATTTTTGGTGTGAATTTGTTGACGGTGAGTGTGTGAAGGTGGGTTGGTTCGAGAGAGAGGGTGAGGTTGCTTAACTTTATATAAATTTATTGTTAAAATAATAAAAACTAATATAAAACATTAAACAAACTAAAAAGACGAAGATACCCCTTGATTTAACGATAATAAGAGATGGGGTTGATGATTTGGACCGCATTGGCAACAATTGACAAACCTCAATGGTCCAAATGCAAAAAATAAACTTTTTGGACGAAAATGGTAAAAGTTAACAAACCTCAAGAACGATTTTGGCACTTTACTCTGTTCTTAATGGATTTGATTATGGTCAGGGCTAAAATGCATCAAACACACATATATAGCATACAAATAGATTATTGGACTTAGTATCGGTCCGATTTACCTTCATATATTGTATATTGTAAACGAGATTCTAAAAACAAATATTATTAACAACACACCTCTAGACTCCCATAAATAGTCCTCTAACCATCAACTATGAAACTGTCTAGTAAGTTACATAGCTAGCTGGTCCACGTGTGTGAGAGAATGAAATGCCCTTCAAAGAGAGATCATCGATAGAACCTCGGCGCATACGTTGGGGGACGATTTACCTGGTTGTTAGGCATGTACATGGAGTTTTTAAGTTAGACCTGAAACCTCAAATAACTAGGGACAATTAAAATCATGTCATAAGTAAACTTGAGAATTTTTCCTTTTTCAAAACGTGGACTTCATCTCCCCCCCCAATGGCACCAATTTACCAAATGTGTTTTATAATTCTAAATAAATTAATTAGTACGTACATACACATTGATTAGATCACCCAGAGTTGAAGAAACACGAAATTCCCCTTTGGTCTAATTGCTTAGTCCAAGGGTGATGATTAGGTATTTCCCACGATGGGTTATACTCCTCTTTGGCGCAAATGAGTGATACACCTACAAAAGAGAACACCGTGAGCTCGCTACGATGGAAATGGGGGGGGGGGGGGATCCTCTCGTAACCACCCTCTAGCGTGAGAATCAGTATTGATATGTATAGTACTTGTAAAGAAAATGAGAGTAAGTTAAGGATGTTAGATTCCTTTACCATTTGGAGGTGTGTTGATATTTATAGCCGTTGGAGAGGAGAGAGAGGATATGGCCAACTGCCCTGTCAGGCTTCCCACCAATCATATTCCTTGCACGTGTGTCAAAGGGAGTTGGTGGGCGTCGTGGCCATTTGATGTTGACATGTTGTACAATGCAGTACAATTGACTATGTATTGTTCGTCCCTTATTGGTAGGGCGTCTTTTACGATGAATATCCTTCCTTTTTTCACCATGCTCATGGAGATCTTTGGCGCTCCAATTCTCCAGGTGTCGGAGAATGTTTAATATATAAGGATATAACATTCAGCGCCATGGTTTCTGCATTGCTCCTGGCCCATATAACCGACGGGATTATTTATATTGTGTTTATTGGTGGGTTTAGTACCCTACATCTATAAGGCCCCCCAGTCCATAGTTGTCCTTAACGAGGGCGGCTATGGACTGATTTGAGGTCGGGAGTTATTTGACGATTGTTATCTACCATCTTTCTTATAATGGTGGGGGGTTATTTGTGAACCTTCCTATGCCAGAGCCTTTTATGGCTGTAGGTTATTATAAACCTTTCCCAGGCGGAGCCTTTTGTGACGGGAGGTTATTGTAATCCCCCCTTAGTGTAGACCCTTTTATGACAGAAATTTATTGTAAACTTTCCCTAGGCGGAGCATTTTATGGAGGGAGGTTATGGTGAACCTTTTCTTGGCAGAGCATTTTATGGCGGGAGGCTATTGTGAACCTTCCCTAGGTGGAGCCTTTTATGACGGGAAGTTATTGTAAACCTTCCCTAGGTGGAGCATTTTATGACAGGAGGTTATTGTGAACCTTCCCTAGGCGGAGCCTTTATGGCGGGAGTTTATTGTAAACCTTCCCTAGGAGGAGCCCTTTATGACGGGAGGTTATTGTAAACATTCCTTAGTGTAAGGCCCCGTTACCGGTGCCTCACATTGGACGTTAGATTTACTCATAAACATCAGAGTTAATTAAAACATTCGCGGAACATTAAAAACATCCAAACCATTACATTCCATAACCATAATTCTTGTCTTATCGAGCATTCAAATTATTTAAACATAAAACATTGTCTTTTGAAATAACATAACATTTCTCGAGATGCCAGCTTCTTCAAGATCATGCCATGTGCTTCCCCTCATGCAAGCTGCCTCATTCTACTCACTTGCGTGCATACTAAAAGTCAACTACGCTGAGTGAGTTCTAGTTAATCGTACAACAAACAATCTGTTCTCATACTTGCACACGTGCCCGAAGGGGTGTACATTAATCATACTTACTCTTCATATATAACTATTCATCCTATTTAAAGAGCCTTTCGCCCTATAACCTCAAAAATATTATAAGGGTCTGGTCCCTAACATCACAAATATTATAAAGGGTCTGGTCCCTAACATCACATATATTATAAAGGGTCTGGTCCCCAACATCACAGATATTATTAGCGTATGGTCCCTACCATCACAGATATTATTAGGGTCTGGTCACTACCATCACATATATTATAAGGGTCTGGTCCCTTTGTTTCGTGCAACTGCTCCTTAATTGTTCTTACATGCATTCCTTGACAATACGTGCAATCTCCAAAGAGCGTTCACGTACCATCAACATATCATACATACATTATGCATACATCACATATTCCCATACATACACGTTATCTTAGATCATACATATCAATCATATCTCTTCTACCACCTGACGGTACATGCAATATCCGAAGATCGTTGACGCACCGTCAAGCAATCATTATACATAACATAATCACATAAGGCATACACTTATCACTTAGGATAATTGTATTAACATTCACATCAAGTATGCACACAGCCCCGAAAACATAACAAGGAAATGGGGCTAGAAACTCACCTGAACACGGTTACGTTCACCGTTAATTGTTATTCCCTTCTTGAGCTGTGCATGGCTAACTGTATAACAATTACACGTATCAATCATCTATCGCTATCTATATTGTGTTTCTAGTTCAATTATAACCCACAACGAACGGAGGTCCAGGGGCAGCGCCCCTGGCAGCGGGGTCTAGGGGCGGCAGCCCCTAGCAGGGTCCAAGGGGCAGAGCCCCTGGCTGGGGTCGAGCTGCCTTAACATATTTTTCCATTAGGATTTTAATTATTTTTCTAATTCGCTATCTCACTCGCCATAACGAATTAAGTCTGATTCGTAATCGGATTCGTTACCGACTTAACTTAAGCGAACTTAGGGTTCAGCGAACTTATGGCTCGACGAACTTAGAGTCCAGCGAACGTAGGGTTCAGCAAACTTGACCTTTAGACGAACTTATCTTCAAGCGAACTTAACTTGGCGAAGTTGGCTTGTAAGAGAAGTTTAGCTACATCGAACTTATGCAGCGAAGTTATACAGTAAGCGAAGTTCGTGGTCTGCTGCTCACGGGTTCTCTTTGTCGCACATTTAACAACTTCAATACTCATTTTATGATTAGGCCTTAGCCCTAAACGTTCCCTTGACCGTTTGCGGTCCAATCTTGACCCGTTTGTAACATAAAGCACGAACCTTTGTAGTGAACATTTAGAGAATGGATATAGGATTTCATTTTATGCGAGCCGTTTAGGTTTTCGGGTTCATTAGGTTCATTTTATCATCAAGTTTACAACTTTACGTTTCCTTTATACCCGATCTATTCTCGTTCTAAGTTCCAAGGCAAACCGTTTATAAAAACATGAACTTTAAGATTGAAATCATACCTTTACATTTTCGTTTTGGTCTCGGTTAGCTAGATTATGACTTTGGATCTTGTATCTATCTTGAATCACGTTTGCTTGTTCGTATTTCACCTCTCTTTCTCTCGGCCGTATGTAGGAGGATGTGTGTGTGTGTGTTTTGGAGTGTGTAGGCAAATATGGAAAGATGGAATGAGGATTATGGTTTTAGGATGGTTTAGGGGGTATTTATATCCCCTAAAGCCCATGAACCTAAGGCCCATGACCCTTTAATCCATCTTATTTAACCCAAGTTCATGACATTTCTTTATTTAATATCAATTAAATATTAACACACGATAGTTAAACGCGACTTTCTTTATTTACTACAAGAATATTTTAGGATATTACACTTAGGCGGAGCCTTTTATGCATGTACTTGCGCTTAGAGTCTATCACCATGTTGTCTTGATAATTGAAATGACATGTGTCCTTGGCGGGGAAAAATGTATTAAATGCATGGCACGATAAAAGAGCGGTTGATTTGACAAGTTTAACGACGATTACGTCCTACAGGCAGTTTTTTCGTCTATGTCAGGTGTGTGGGCGAGAATCTCAGTGTAGCGCCCAGCTGTAACACATTTTATTGCCTTGTCTCTTACCCGTTGCATTCTGATTGCTTTGACTGCCTCATATGCCTCAATAATACTCACTGGCATCAATTGCGATGGGTATATAAGGAGGTTTTGGGCCTTCCTTTTTTCCTATTCATCTTCTTATCAAATATATTTCCTTTCATATTTTATTCTCTTAGCTACCAGAGAACCCTTTAACTTTCTTTTATTTATCTCTATATGGATGGTTCTTCTCAGCCATATAAGGAGAAGAGTTCCAAGAAGAGTCATACGATGGAGTTCGTGGGGGTGTCAGATGTCGCGTCACGACTTCGACAAGGTGGTCAAAATTTACCGCATTAAACCCGTTTTGAGCCAGAGTTGTCGGCCCCAGGAAAAATAGTGAAGGAGGCCCCCTGCCGGCAAGATTGTCGTGTATAGGGAGTGTTTCTTCCTTGACAACTTCCGGTTGCATATTACCCATTTTCTGTGGAGGTTTTGGATGTGTTTGGGTTGCACCTGACCCAAATAAATCCTCTCGGAATGGCGCACCTCCACCATTTTGAGGACACTTGTCACTTCCTGGGTATTACCCTGTTGGCTGACAAGTTGATTCGTTCTACAAGTGTCGCAACTACCAGGGCTGTTATAATTTGTTAACGCGCCCAAGATTTTACAAGAGTGGAAAAATATCTTCTTCTACATTACTACGCGTGTGGTTCCTCATGTGATGCACTTTTCTAACGACATAGAACTTGTGGAACCTAAATCAGTTCCATACTCTGGCGCGGACTGGTATAACACTTTACAGGCTAGCCTTTCCCCTCTTCGATCTTATCCGGAGCATACGATGGTGCTGTTTGGGATGAGTCTCATTTGGAGTGATGTGATGATGGTCCCTTACATTTAGAACGGTAGCCAATGTAACAAACCGCTCTTGTATACATATTTATTCGTACATACACTTTTAATAACCATCAATATTTTTGGCAGAGGTGGATGATCCACTGTTGCTATTGCAGCCTTCTCCTGAGGGTACGAAGATCCTTTTCTGGCGAGAGCTAGGTCCTCGGGAGGAGCCCATCCTTATGAGGACTGATTCAAACTTTGTGTTTCCCCTTCCTATGGATTAGTCACTGCCTCCTCGGCGCTACCACCTCCCAGTGTTGTTAACCCAAAAGTGGGGAAACTATTGTTCATATATTTTGTTACTTTAAACTATATAACATATTAACATGCATGTTTAAATGTGTTGCAGGTTGATGGTCTCATATTGTGTGCCTTCCTAAATGCGGCGGGAAGGGAGCACAAGGTGGCGGTTGGAAGACGGTTGCGTCTCTGAAGGATTCTTCTAAGAGGCCCTTCAAGCATGATGATGATGTTGTCGTCATTGTGTCGGACGTGCCATTTTGCCCGCCCATCATGTCGTCGGCGACATTACTGTATTAGTACAGAATTGTTGTGGACAAACATTTACTCCCAGCCGCCTGCACCCAGGCTACTAAAGGCATTGTGTTGCCTTTAGTCTTTAAGCCTGAAACTGTTGTAGAAACCAAGGTATCCCATGGTTCCTTGGCTGGTTCCACCATGAGTGCCGGAGCGTTCACTGTCTCGCACCACTTGGGGTTCACGGCGGTGGACGATGATAAGGAAGAGGAGGAAGTTCCTCTCTTCAAGAAGCCCTGTCTTGGCGAGTTTGTTAAGCTAAGTGGTCTGGTTTAAGTCTCTAGGGACTTAAGCTTACATTCTTTGACGTTATTTTTCTAATTTCCAATATAACTATGAATTTTTTTAAGAGACGCGGAAGACGTCTACGGGGACTGAAAGACAATCTCCTACTGTGTCGTCTACCAATGCATCTTTGGCGGCGAGCGCAATAACTGTTTGTTTGCCCATGACGACGAGTGTGGGCGACTCGTCTGAGGCGTTGCCTATTCTTCAATCGGTGACTTTCTCGATGATGACAGGTGTGGTTGGCCCATCTGAGGCTGAAACCATAGTGATGTCGGTGCTTGTGACGGCGGAGTTAGTTGTTCCGTATGAGGCCCAGTCTTCGGCGTCTGTTTTTGAACAAGTGAAGGCAACCTTGGGTAAGTTTCCAAAGGTTCCATTTGGGAAGTCATTGGGCAGAGCATCCAGTCCCGCGACATTTTCTGACTTCCTGGAATGTAAGGAGTTTTTGCCGACCAAGGGTTTTGTCCTTGACGGCGATGAATATGTTCAGCCACCCCCTTTTGATATTGGGGTGGTCGTTGGTGGTAAAGTTTTATGAGTTTAGTGGTAGTAGTGGTACTGGCGCTGGCGGTGCTACGGGGGATGTACATATAGACCCCCGATTTTCAATTGAGGTGAATTAGGATTATCAGCCGAAGTGGAATACTACTGGCGACACCAATTTTGAAGACCCCGCGGCGTGCACTGAGTTTTTGGAGCATGTGTTTCCACCTGAGGAACGTGTTGCTCTCAAGTTCCATCCTCGCGGTAGTTTGGTATCTGATGCCATCTATGTTGCTGTTCGGGGTCTCTCCAGTGTGGCAGAGCTTATTTGTGACAATCGAGCTTTGTACGTTGAAAATATTGAGGCTTCCGCCTCCATGAGAGATATAGAACTTGCCTTGAAGAATGGAGAGGAGGCCGCTTGGAAAGCAGGCCGTGAGGCAGCAAAGAACCGCCAAGCTCTGGATGTTGTTGAAGGAAAGTTATCCAAGGTTGAGGCAGACTTGCAAAGTCTGTCCGTGAGCGCGCTGAGCGCTATACAGAGTTTCAGGATGCATGCAAGAAGTCCAACAACGATCTTGCTAATGCGTGCAACCGAGCTTTAGCTCCAAAGGAAGATGCCGCCAAGCATGAACAAGAAAATGGCAGTCTACGTAAGCGGGTTGACGAACTAGAGGCTGAAGCGGCATTAAGGAAGGCGGATGCAAGGAAGCTGGCAGATGCGATCACCACTTGTGAGCAGACTATTGAGTTTTTGACTGCTCAGTGTGCGATCTCTACTAGTGACTGCGATTGGCTGCTAAAGCAGGCCTTTCGCAAGGTATGTCTTTTCTCTTTCCCTGTCTGTACGATGTTTTTCTTTGTGATGCCGGCTAATATGTATTTGTTTTCCCTTAGGTTGTCAAGCGCATCATCACAGATGATGATATGACTAAGAGCGTTGGGCGCCTTGTGACAGTTGCGCAGCAACTGGGGGACAAGGCGGGATTCTAGGTGGCGGTGATGCATTTGCGAGACCAACTTCCTCCTGAAGCCTACGTGACTCATGGAATTGATGTGGAAGCGGAGTATCAAGCTGCTGAGGCTGAATATGACACTCTCTCGTTTCCCGTCTTCTCTGTCATTGCTCAATTAATATGCCATGGAGGAGAATAGCATGAAAATGCTGAGAGAGCTATTGAAGCCATCTCAGGTGGGTCCTTCGGCTGGCGATGGTGTTATAGTGCAGCAGAATCCGGCGAAGGAAAATTTAGAAGCCATTGTTGACTATGAGGCTTCTCCCCGCTTGGAATAGTTTTTTTTTCTTTTGTATATAAGTCTAGGATAGCTGTATAGGATTTTGTACTTTGTTTAGCGGATGTTGGTGTCTGTATTTTGTAAATATTTCGTTTGTATTAATGGAAACCGAGTTTTGTAATGTGTGTTCTATTATAAATTTTATTGACTTTCCATTTTGCCAAAAATTTCCCAAATGTGGAGTATCGTGTTCATTAATTAACACACGCCACTTGGCTCGCTTTTACAAGGTAATGAAATAATTTACATGTAATACCTCCGTAGTTGCACTGCGTACCAAGTTTTTGGAACTGGGGAGCCATCGAGTTGAATCAACGCGTATGCGCCTTTACCTAGGACTTTTTGAATTTGATAAGGCCCTTCCTATGTTGGTGACAACTTTCCTGGCGAATGCGCTCTTGATGCCTCGTTGTTGCGAAGGACGTAATCTTCTGTATTGAACTCGCAAATTTTAACGCTTGCATCATAATATTTCTGAAGTTGGCGTTTGTAGTTTTGCTCACGCATTGCGGATAACTCTCGCCTTTCTTCCAGAAGCATTAAGTCTAAACGCCATTGACATTCATTATATGCGCCTAACGCGAGAACTCTTGGTGATGGTAAACCTATCTCTGCCGGGACCAACGCTTCAGTTCCATATGTTAGGCTAAACGGTGTTTCCGCGTTTCCTGTATTCTTCTGGGTGAGAATGGCCAAAAGTATGTGCGCGACCTGGTTTATCCACCCTGATCTAAATCCATCATGCCTTCGTTTTATACCATCAACGATGCTACGGTTGGCGCATTCTACTTCTCCATTCTCTTGTGGATGCGCTACAAAGGTGAACGTCTGACTTTTATTCAATTATGAAAGCCATGCTCATCGGCAATGTTCATCGGCAAGCCAAAACGACAAATGATGAATTCCCAGATGAATTTTTTGACACTCTATGCGTTGACGGTTGCCAACGGCTTTGCCTCGATCCACTTGGTGAAGTAGTCTATGGCGACTATTAAGAATTTTACCCTCCATGGTGCTTCTAAAAATTTACCTGTGATGCCAATCGCCCACTTCTGGAATGGCCAAGGTAATGCTACTGGTATCATCATATTTTTTGGTCAGCGGGTATTCGGTGCGTGTTGCTGGCATGAATTGCATTTACGTATCTGCTTTTCAGCATCTACGTGCATGCCTGGCCAATAGTATCCCACATTCATTATCTTTGCCACCACCATTCTTGGACCCACTTGAATTCCACAAATGCCTTCATGAATTTCTCTCAACAAATCATTTGCATCTTGTGGGTCAACGAATCGGAGAAGTGGTCCCAGATAAGATCGCCTATACAAAATTCCTTATTTCAACTGATATTTCAGTGCTTTGTGACGTATCCATCTGGCCTCCTCCTTGTTAGCTGGTAAAGTTCCCGCGAATAAAGAGTTGGCGATCGGCGTCATCCAATTGGTTGTGTTTGTGAAAATGACAAATTTTTCTGGCGGCGATAGAGGGATTCTCCAGGACCTCTACTCGGATATCCTTTGCCTAATGGTCAAAGCTTACCGATGCTAATTTTCTAAGCACGTCTGCCTGTTTGTTTTCACTTCTTTTAATATGTTTCACTTTGTATGTTGTGAAGTTTAACATCAACGCCTTAGCTTGCGCGAGGTATGAAGCCATCTTTTCATCTTCTGCTTCATACGTGCCTTCAATCTGACTCGCCACCAGCATTGAGTCGACGTGGGCCTCTATGTGTTTGGCCCCTAACTTCTTTGCTATTCTTAGACCCGCTAGGAACGCTTCGTATTCCGCCTCATTATTCGTGTTTTTAAAGTATAGGCGGATAACGTATGTGAACTCCTGGCCTTTCTGGATCTTTTAGCTCCAACCCTGCACCCGAGCCTTCATCATTTAACGCCCCATCTGTGTACAATTGACAGACTTGTTCTTTCTGTTGGTATGCGGGAGGTTCCAAGTCCCTTTGGCATTCGGCTTCTCGCGTTATGGGTACTTCGGCTATAAAATATGTCATAACTTGCCCTTTGATCGCGGGTCTGGGTTTATATTCGATTGCATGCTCACCAAGTTCAATTACCCACCTGGATAGCCTGCCTGAAAGTTCTGGATTGCATAATACATTTTTTAGCCGATAATTAGTGAGAACATTGATTGGGTGTCCTTGAAAATATCTGTGTAAACGACACGCCACTTGAACCAATGACATGACCAGCTTCTCCAACGTGGAATACCTGGTTTCCGCATCAGTTAACATGCGACTAATATAGTAGATAGGTGATTGAACGTTATCTCTATCTACAAGGAGTACTGCGCTGACTGCTCTGTCAGAGGCGGCCAGGTACATTGTTAACGGCTCTTTTTGCTGTGGTGCTGTAAGCGTTGGGATTTATGTAAGACGCACTTTAATCTCTTGGAACGAGATTTCTGCTTCCGCCGTCCATCGAAACTGTGTTTTCTTGCGACAATTTCTTAGCGTTGAAATGAACGGGAAGGATCTATCAACGTGGTTTGATAGGAATCTGTTCAGCAGGACTAACTGACCGTTCAACGTCTGGACCTGCTTGATAGTGGCGTGGGAAGGCATTTTGACAATAACTCCAATCTTTTCTGGGTTCTCTTTGAAACCACCATCGGTGACAATAACCCCAAGGAATTTCCCTTCTCTCATTTCGAACGAACATTTATCAGGAATTTCCCTTCTTTCATGCTCATACTGTGGAGTGTCTTAAAAGTTTCTTCGATGTCTTTTAGTAACACTGTTTCAAATTTACTCTTAATAACCATATCATCCATGTAAACTTCCAAGTTTATTCCGATGGTTCTTGATGTGTTGTAATATACACTTATTTTCCACACCATTTATCATTTTTTAGTCGCTTTTATATCTAATATTTATTGTTTCTTAACTTGTTTTTAGTATGATATTACAAAGTTTATTATCTTTTGTAGGTTAGGGGTTTTAAAAGAGAAAAGGACCAGGTTTTGAAAGACATAAAAGGCTTTTATGATCAAGTGTTGAAGACCAAAATTAAAGCCCGGCCCGTATCCAATCTTATGAAGACTTTCATGTATTATTATATATAATAACATAAAGAATGGCAAAAAACCCTAAGCACCTCTAAAAAGAAGCTCTGACCGGCAAGATAAAGGAAAGAAAAAAAAAAAACATTGCAATTTTTGTGGTTAGTAAAACTTGGCGGCAACTATCATAAATCAAGATACATATATATATATATATATATATATATATATATATATATATATATTAACTTGCGGCTAGGATTAGGTAGAAATCACAAGTAGCTAGCATAAGAAACAAAAACAAATATAAACCCCATACCCTAGTCCGATCGGAACAGCAGCCACCAAGGAAAAATAATATTTTTCAAGTTTTGTGACCAAGGGAAGAAGAAGTACAGCAAGGGTGACTCTGGACAGCAGCTCGAGATCATTCTCCATCATATAACTCAGCCCCATACTTGAGTATAATATCCATACACTTTGTTTTCTTGTTCAAGATTCTTATCTTTGATTTTATTCTTTAAATTGAATTGTTTTGCAACTGAGTTGAAGATTGAATTGAGTATGATCTTAATAGGTTGTTGCATGATTTTGATTATGTTTTTGGTGATTAATATGATGTTTAAATTGAGTTATAGTTGCTGTCCAAAAATCATGATTGGCTAAACTTCTTAGTTCTACCTAGGTTTGATGATTATTGTTCGGTTTTGATGAGTTGAATGGATTGTTTGGTTAATATGACTTGAATTGCTTTTGAAAGTTTGGTTTACTGATGAATTAGGTTGTGTTTAGTGGCTTCCATATTATTGATATTATCTCATAATCTCGTGCTTCGATAAATTAAATTGGTTTTGATTGATAGTTGCATGTTCAAGTGTTTACTTTGTGTTTAGAGTTTGTTTGCGGTAGGTACAACCGTAGGGTTTTGTTGTGATTGTTAATTGATATAATTCAACGGGTAAGAACCTTCTTAGAGACCGAGAGGTGATAGGAAGTAAAAGTCGTCTCATAGCTTTTGCTTGTTAGGAATAGAATTGCGCGAGAGCGGGTTCGGTTCTTGTCGGGTTTGGGTTTGTGAGAGATTAGTTGGTCTAGTTTATGTTTTACCAAATTGTTCCTCTATCGAGGTCTTGTCTATGGTTTAGTGATCACAGGCGTTTTCACGTGTCCTTGTGTTCGATACTCGGACTTCTTAGGTCTATACTACTTTTCACCGGTACACTTGCCGGTTGTGTGTGGTGTTTTAGGAGTTTCCATTTAAAATTTAAAGCTTAGTTGTTAGTCCCATAGAAAGAGCACTCAATAGAAACATATCATGTTTTTGGCGCCGTTGCCGAGGAAACGGGTTGAGGCGATTAGAGAACGACCCGAGTTTTGGGGACTTACCTGTTTTCCTTTTACTTTCTTATTTGTTTTTAGTTTAAATTTTAGCCTAGCTAATTTTAAAATTTTCTTTTTAGTCGTATGCCTCATACCCGCTCACAAGGACCGCCGAAGCTTGAAACGTCTGACGATACCGAAAGAGTCCAGCCTGAGAGAGAGCGTTCTGTTTCACCGACATGTTCTGATTCTTCTTCTTCTTCTTCTTCTTCTTCTTCTTCTATTTCTTCCGCTTCTTCTAGGGATAGGAACATGGGTGACCAACCGCCTAGGAGAGTAGTAGCTGACTATGGTAGGCCGACTCCGAATCCTCATTCAAGTTTCACTTTACCGAACGGTGCCGTCGCTGGCAACTGGTCCATTCCTGCCCACATCATGCAACTCAATAAGACCACGCTCCAATTCCAAGAGATAGAGAGCGAAGATCCTTCAAACCACATCGACATGTTTGTTCAAATCTGCAAAACTTTCCATATCGGCAATATGAACGATGAAGCTATCTATCTCCGTCTTTTTCCTTTCTCACTTGCCGGCAAAGCCTAAAAATGGCTTAAGTCACTACATGCTGGATCTACCACCACTTGGGCGGGCCTTCAAGAGAAATTCATGACCAATTTCTTTCCGCCATCTAAATCCGCTCGACTCTATGGGGAGATTTGTTACTTCTGCATGAGATCCGATGATTCTTTCGGGGAAGTTTGGGAAAGATTCAAGGACCTCCTTCTTAGTTTTCCACATCATGGTTTAGATAAGTCGATGCTCATCGAGAAATTCTATAATGGAGCCACACAACACGTGAGAGAGATGTTGACCAAACTGTTAACGGAACCTTCGTAAGAATAAAGATCCCGATGAGTGTGTCGTCCTTTTTTATGATCTAGCAGCGAGCTACGAGGGGCACATGGGCAGAAATATAAGTCCACATCATCGAGAGGAGTACTTTAGGTCAAGAAGTCGAACACTAGCATGCAGGCGCAGATTGATGCTTTGAACAAACTCATTAAAGATCTTACCGTTAAGAGCGTCGCGAAGTGTGAGGTTTGCCGAGGGGGTCGCGACACCATTGACTGTCCTGTTAAGTCGGGTAGAAATCAAGAGAAGGTTGACTTCATCAACAACCCCTTGAAATATCAAAACCCCGCCTTTGATGGAACACTGGCTGGAGAAATCAGAAAAACCATCGAGGGGGACAAGCCAGTGGCTACCAAGCTCAATACCAAAACCATCGTCTAGAGAATCTATTCGAGTAGGAGAGTTCAGGTCAGGAGAGTTCGGAACAAGTGGGGAGAGAGGAGAAGCAAGCCTCACTGGAGGAGATGATGGCTGAGCTGCTGAAGCGAGATGAGAGGAACCGAGTGACAAATGAGGCAAAATTTGTGGAACATGATGCTATGCTGAAGAACCAAGCCACGTCTCTAGCTAATCTTGAGCGTCACGTCGGAGAGATTGCCAGCCAGTTATCCGAGAGAGCACCTGGTTCACTGCCATGTAATACTGAGAAAAATCCGAGAGGGTTCGCCAAAGCGGTGACTACTAGGAGCGGTTATAGAAGAGAAAGAGAGGCTGGTTCTTCTAGAGTTGTCACACTTGCGGTTGATGAAAAGGGGCAGGTGGACGAGGAGATCCAGATGGAGCCTCCTCCGGCCGAAGCACACCAGCAGACTATTCCAGCGAGCACGAAGCTGACCGATATACCTTCATCATCATCAAACCCACCTCGGAGAGTCTACAAACCCGAACTGCCTTATCCTGCGAGACTCTGATCGGACAAAGACGAGGAGCAAAACTCCAAGTTCCTTGAAATTCTCAAACAACTTCACCTGAACATTCCTTTCCTTAAGGCGCTTAACCAGATACCCAAATATGCCAAATTCCTCAAGGACATTCTTTCCAATAAGGAGAAGCTAGTTGAGGTCTCTTCTATTTCGTTGAGTGTTGGGTGCTTTGCAGCGTTGCAGAGAAAGTTTGCTGAAAAGATGGCCGATCCTAGGAGTTTTACAATTCCCTGCATCTTAGGCGACGATACGGTTCGACATGCTTTGGCCGACCTTGGGGCCAGCAGCAAACTCATGCCGTATTTTGTGTTCAGTAAGTTGGGTCTTGGCGAACCGAGGCCAATCCGAATGAGTATCCAACTTGCTGATCATTCCGTAAAATATCCGCGAGGGGTGGTTGAGAACATGCTTGTTCGTATCGACAAGTTCATCTTCCCAGTGGACTTTGTCATTCTGGATATGAATGAGGATGATAGTGTCCCACTCAATTTAGGCCGACCGTTCCTTGCCACTGCACAGGCATTGACCGATGTCCGTGTGGGCAATTGATTCTGAAATTTGAGGATGATAACGTCACCTTTGACGTAAGACAGTCACTCAAGCACCCCAAGTCGGTGGACGAATCCTTGTATTTCGTTGACACCATCGTATCACATATGCGGGAATTTTTCACTTACATATGTGGAGGACCTACCTTGGACCCACATATCCTTGATAGGGAGATTTCAGAGGTCGATATGGTTTCCATGACCACTCAACTATTGATGGATGACACTGTGTCACCAACCCTAGATTCAGAGTCAGCTGTTGAGATCGTGCGAGACGATCCGAGGGACCGACCTTTTGTTGAGAGCCCTCCTCCTTCCTTAGAACTTAAGGATCAACCCGATCATCCGGAGTATGCATTTCTGGACGAGGAGAGGAAGCTACCCATCATCATCGCGTCTTCCTTGACGAAGGTCGAGAAGTTGAAGTTGTTGAAGGTGCTAAAAGCACATAAGGAGGCGATAGCCTAGAATATTATCGACATCAAAGGGATTAATTCCTTGTTCCACACTCATAAAATCCTCATGGTGGATAATTTCAAATCCATCGTTCAGCCTCAACGGATGCTTAATCTGAAAATTGCTAGAGGTCGTTAAGAAAGAAATCATCAAACTCCTTGATACATGAATCATGTTTCCCATCTCTGATAGCGCCTGGGTGAGCCCGGTCCAAGTGGTTCCCAAGAAGGGTGGCATGACTATCGTCACCAATGAACGGAATGAGCCTATTCCCACTAGGACCGTGACCGGTTGGAGAGTCTGCGTCGACTACCACAGACTGAATGATGCCACTAGGAAATATCACTTTCCTCCGCCCTTCATTGATCAGATGCTAGAGTGTTTGGCGGGGCAGCAGTACTACTGCTTTCTGGATGGTTTCTCTGGGTATTTCCAAATCCCGATCTCTCCCGATGATCAGGAGAAAACCACACTCACCTGCCCACACGACACGTTTGCCTATAAACGCATGCCCTTTGGACTTTGTAATGCTCCAGCTACTTTCCAGCGATGTATGGTGGAAATCTTTCACGACATGATCGAGGATTCCTTGGAGGTCTTCATGGACGATTTTTCTGTCTTTACGAATTCTTTCGATCATTGTCTATCCAACCTTGATAGTATGATGGCCCGTTGCGTTGACACCAACCTAGTCCTCAGCTGGGAGAAGTGTCACTTCATGGTACGTGAGGGCAGTGCTCTAGGATATAGGATCTTGAGTGCGGGGATCGAGGTCTATCGAGCTAAGATTGAAACCATTTCTAATCTTCCCACTCCCACATGTGTGAGATCTATCCGTAGCTTCTTAGGTCATGTAGGTTTCTATTCCCGGTACATTAAAAATTTCTTGAAAATTGTGATACCGATGACCATGACTAGAGAAAGATGCTTAATTTTTCTTCTCTAAACAGTTTATCGAGGCGTTTGATCTTCTAAAAAACAAACTCGTCAACCCCGATACTAATTACTCCCGACTGGTCTTTTCCATGCGAATTGAGGTGCGACGCGAGTGACTATGCCGTTGGAGCCGTGCTTGGATAGCGGAAGGAGAAGCACTTCCACCCAATCTACTATGTGAGCCGGACCTTAAACAGTGCTCAGGAGAATTACACTACCACCTAGAAAGAGTAGTTAGATGTGGTGTTTGCATTTGATAAGTTTAGGTCCTATCTTGTTTTGTCCAAAACAGTCGTCTACATGGATCATGCTGCCATTCGTTATCTTTTCAGCAAGCAGGATGCTAAGCCTCGTCTCATCCAATGGATCCTACTGCTTCAAGAGTTTGATATCGAAATCGGTGATAAAAAGGGGCCCGAGAATGTAGCGGCCAATTACATGTCACGTCTTGAGAGAGCTGAGATTGGAGATGGTTGGGTCATCATCAATGACCATTTCCCAATAGAGAATCTTATGCTTGTCAAAGCCCAGGATGACGGCTACCCGTTGTTTGCTGATATCGCAGACTTCTTCGTCGATGGTTCCCTCCCTAGGAGGATGTCTCACCAGGAAAAGAAGAAATTATTTTCTGACGTAAAGTTCTACATCTGGGATGACCCGTTTCTTATTCGTATAGGTGATGATCAGCTGGTGAGGAGATGCGTAAATGTTGAAGAGGAGTGGCGGATTCTTAGCCACTGTCATAAGGGATCGACAGGAGGTCACCATGGTGTTGTTCTTACTGCTAAGAAGGTCTTCGATTCAGGATTCTATTGACCTTCGATTGTTCAAATATGCTCATGCGTTCGTTAAAAGTTGTGACCGATGTCACACCCCAACCTACAGCGGAACATGCCGAGGCGCGACATTGATTGTATCATAGCTCAGAAGACACTAAGTGAAATACACGTGTCAATATCTAAATTATTCATTCATATATCAAATTTTAAAAGCACAAACATTGTCTAAAAAATACCGTTACAATAAATAATCAAAATATAAATGACTTAAAGCAAAAGTGTTCTTCAGCAACCTAAGGTATCAACTAACTTCAATATTTGATTCATCCAATAAAGCAACCTGCGTCATGCGTGAAAATATATATTTTTGTCAACATAACGTTGAGCAAGTAAACCACAGTTTTTGAGAATATATAATAATAAAAGGACAATCCCATGCAATAATCATACATTACTACACCTAGTAAACTATAAATAAAAGTTGTCTTTTCAACCAAATCGCATTGATAACGGTTTACTTTGACGGCGTATGATCATACAAATTATGATGAGAATGAAAATGAGGATGAGGATGAGGTACCAACGAACGTAAAATAAAAACATAGTCATATTCGCACATAACAACTAATCGAGCAATTACAATTATGCATATAACAGAATTGTAGTGAAAACAATAAGTTGATTTTGAACGTATAACGCCCCCAAAATTGTAAAGCGGTAAAAAAGGGGATGTGAATTTACTTAACTTATAGAATAGGATAAACGAGGACGAGATAATAAAAGAAAAGACCAGGATGAAAATGGTCAAGCTCCTCGAGATTCGCTGACAAATATTCCTAGTTATTTATGACAACATGAATATTGTTAGTAAAATGAATATTATATTACTAAATATAATCATGGCGAAATACTAACATTCATGACGGGTTTTGAGATTCGATAAGGTTGTGTGTAACAGTAAAATATTATTAGATACACTTTCGTTAATTATAAGGGTTACTATTATATTTATTAATGTTATTGTTGTTGTTGTTGTTATTATTAAAAATAAACTAAATATTATATACAATAATATATTAACGGAAAGATACGAGATAAAATAGTTTGAGGGTTGATAAGATAACAATGCTTTCATTTAAGCGATTGATAAAAAGAATTCATTGTTATTTTTATCTATTATATATATATACATATTTATATATATATATATATATATATATACATATATGTATATTACATAGTTAATAAAAGTCCAATGACACAAAATTAAATCCGGAGTTCGTTTTATGAAAAAAATGCATATTTAAGTATATATACATGTATTAATATCAAAATATTTGATTAAAAGTAAATAAAAATAATAATAACAATTAAAAACAACAAAACCGGGCCTGGAGGATTCGAACCGGCGCCCAACTCATGTACAGCTTTGAAACATTTAATATATATAAGTTTTAATCAGTTCATCTTCTTCCCAACCAAGCCCTAGAAATCAAAGCTATTTAATTGTTTGTTGTTGATTCAAATTAAGTTAGGGTTTTCGTTTGTTGATTAAAAACGAGTATAAATCAATGTTTTATTACCTTAATTGTTGATGAATTGAGTGATAACGGCCGTTTAGGGTTACGCCTCAAAGCTTGAATGCGAAGTAAAACGTAACAGTAGCGTATAAGTCAAATGACTTAGGGGTTTAATTCGTGAGGTAGTGAGGGATGTGTGAACGATTTTAATTGTAATATGATCGAGTTTATATAGTTTTTTAGAGATGAATAAAGTCGCGGTTCGTTAGGTTTGTAACTGTGAATCAATTAGCTGTCATACATGATGTTTAAAAACAATTAGAGTGTCAGTTACGGGTTTATTCGGTGGAATATGCCAAATATCTAAATTAGTTGATCATAAACGAGCGGGAATTAAAGATTTTGAATGGTTTGGAGTGCGTCGGGTCGGGTTTTGGGGTTTGGGTCAGCCGGTCGGACCAGGGGTGGGTTAGGGTTTGGTCTTTAATAAAATATTAGTTAAATTTAATAAATAATAAAACTATAACAAATTAAATACTCAATAAATGCGACGTTTTTTATTAAACGAGTGATCCGAACCCTTAAACGGGTCGGGTAATGATTTCATGAAAGAAAAAACCCGACATGTTACAGCATTCACTACTTTAGGAAATTTCGTCCCGAAATTAGAAAGTAAGCCGTAATGAAGAGGCGCGGGTACTTGGACTCCATTTGTTCTTTACGTTCACAAGTGAACTCGGGACCACGTTTAGATTCCCAACGAACTTTGACGAGAGGAAAACGACTACACTTGGTTTCTTTGTCCATATGATCCACGATTTCAACTGGCTTCTCGATAACGCGCACTGATTCATCAATTCGTACTTCGTCGAGGGGTATGTGAAGATTCCCCTCGGCTAAGCATTTCTTGAGATTGGAAACATGAAAAGTTGGATGAAAATTGGAGAGCTCTTCGGGGATATTTACACGATACGCAACTTTACCAACCCTTTCAACGATCTCAAACGGGCCAACAAAACGAGGAGATAATTTATTAATTTTGCCAAAATGAACTACCCCTTTCCAAGGAGATTCTTTAAGGAGAAAAAAATCACCAACATTGAACTCGAGAGGTTTACGACGCTTATCGGAGTAGCTCTTTTGATGGCTACGAGCGGCAAGAAGATTTTGACGAATGAGACCGATTCGATCGGAAGTTTCTTGAACAAGCTCGGGACCGGTGATTTGCGATTCACCAACCTCGTTCTAACAAATTTGGGAACGACATTTTCGGCCATAGAGAGCTTGAAAGGGTGCCATGCCAATACTAGTGTAAAAACTATTATTGTAGGAAAACTCTACAAGTTGTAAGTGAGTATCCCAATTTCCACCAAAGTTTAGTATGAAAAAGCGGAGCATATCTTCGAGAGTTTTGATCGTTCTTTCGGATTGACCATAGGTTTGCGGGAGATAAGCGGTGCTTAGATCAATACGGGTACCTATGGCGGTTTGCAACGATTTCCAAAAATGAGAGGTAAACCGACCATCACGATCGGAGATAATGGTCAACGGCGTTCCATGGTGGCAAATGATGTTCTTGACATAGAGTCGGGCTAATTCACTTACGGAGGACTTTTCTTGGAACGGTATGAAGTGAGCCGACTTGGTCAAACGATCAACAATCACCCAAATACTAGCATTGCGGCTTTGAGTAGTGGGGAGTTTGGTAATGAAATCCATGGCTATGTCTTCCCCTTTCCAAACGGGGATCAGAGGTTGCTCGAGCAAACCAAATGGCTTTTGATGCTTGGCTTTAAATTTACATATACCGAGATATCTTTCTTCATTCCCGGCCACCAAAACATGGAACGAAGGTCGGCATACATTTTATCCGCACCGAGATGAAAAGAGTATCGTGACTTATGAGCTTCATCGAGGATGAACATGCGAAGGCCGTCACGATTGGGAACCCATAACGGTAAAAGTAATAGAGTAAGCCATTACGTTTGGCTTCAAGTTGGAGTTCGGCGCCACACGACATCTCGTCATGTAAGTTACCCTCGGTGATGGAGACGTGTTATCCGTCGAATATGCGTTACTAGAGGTCAGATTGGATGGTGACACAATGGAGCAAGACGGATTTAATATGACTCTTAAGACAAAGAGCATCGGCCACGTCATTCTCTTTCCCGGGGTGGTAGCGAATTTCGCAATCAAAATGGCTTAACAATTCGGCCCATCGTCTTTGTCTCATATTGAGGTCCTTTTGGTAAAAAATGTGTTGTAAAATTTTATGGTCGGTGAAGACCACACATTTCGTGCCGGAAAAGTAGTGTCTTTATATTTTCAAGGCAAACACTACCACACCAAGTTCGAGGTCGTGCGTTGTGTAATTTTTCTCGTGCACCTGTCACACCCCAACGTACGGCGGAACATGCCGGGGCGCGACATTGATTGTATCATAGCTCAAAAGACACTAAGTGAAATACACGTGTCAATATCTAAATTATTCATTCATATATCAAATTTCAAAAGCACAAACATTGTCTCAAAAATACCGTTACAATAAATAATCAAAACATAAATGACTTAAAGAAAAATTGTTCTTCAGCAACCTAAGGTATCAACTAACTTCAATATTTGATTCATCCAATAAAGCAACCTGTGTCATGCGTGAAAATATATATTTTTGTCAACATAACGTTGAGCAAGTAAACCACAGTTTTTGAGAATATATAATAATAAAAGGACAATTCCATGCAATAATCGTACATTACTACACCTAGTAAACTATAAATAAAAGTTGTCTTTTCAACCAAATCGCATTGATAACGGTTTACTTTGACGGCGTATGATCATACTAATTATGATGAGGATGAAAATGAGGATGAGGATGAGGTACCAACGAACATAAAATAAAAACATAGTCATATTCGCACATAAAAACTAATCGAGCAATTACAATTATGCATATAACAGAATTGTAGTGAAAACAACAAGTTGATTTTGACGTATAACGCCCCCAAAATTGTAAAGCGGTAAAAAGGGGGATGTGAATTTACTTAACTTATAGAATAGGATAAACGAGGACGAGATAATAAAAGAAAAAAACAGGATGAAAACGGTCAAGCTCCTCGAGATTCGCCGACAAATATTCCTAGTTATTTATGACAACATGAATATTTTTAGTAAAATGAATATTATATTACTAAATATAATCATGGCGAAATACTAACATTTATGACGGGTTTTGAGATTCGATAAGGTTGTGTGTAACAGTAAAATATTATTAGATACACTTTCGTTAATTATAAGGGTTACTATTATATTTATTAATGTTATTGTTGTTGTTGTTGTTATTATTATAAATAAACTAAATATTATATACAATAATATATTAACGGAAAGATACGAGATAAAATAGTTTGAGCGTTGATAAGATAACAATGCTTTCATTTAAGCGATTGATAAAAAGAATTCATTGTTATTTTTATCTATTATATATATATACATATTTATATATATATACACATATACGTATATTACATGGTTAATAAAAGTCCAATGACACTAAATTAAATCCGGAGTTCGTTTTATGAAGAAAATGCATATTTAAGTATATATACATGTATTAATATCAAAATATTTGATTAAAAGTAAATAAAAATAATAATAACAATTAAAAACAACAAAACCGGGCCTGGAGGATTCGAACCCGCGCCCAACTCGTGTACAGCTTTGAAACATTTAATATATGTAAGTTTTAATCAGTTCATCTTCTTCCCAACCAAGCCCTAGAAATCAAAGCTATTTAATTGTTTGTTGTTGATTCAAATTAAGTTAGGGTTTTCGTTTGTTGATTAAAAACGAGTATAAATCAATGTTTTACTACCTTAATTGTTGATGAATTGAGTGATAACGGCCGTTTAGGGTTACCCCTCAAAGCTTGAATGCGAAGTAAAACGTAACAGCAGCGTATAAGTCAAATGACTTAGGGGTTTAATTCGCGAGGTAGTGAGGGATGTGTGAACGAGTTTAATTGTAATATGATCGAGTTTATATAGTTTTTTAAAGATGAATAAAGTCGCGGTTCGTTAGGTTTGTAACTGCGAATCAATTAGCTGTCATACATGATGTTTTACCACAATTAGAGTGTCAGGTATGGGTTTATTCGGTGGAATATGCCAAATACCTAAATTAGTTGATCATAAACGAGCGGGAAATAAAGATTTTGAATGGTTTGGAGTGAGTCGGGTCGGGTTCTGGGGTTTGGGTCAGCCGGTCGGACCAAGGGTGGGTTAGGGTTTGGTCTTTAATAAAATATTAGTTAAATTTAATAAATAATACAAATTAAATACTCAATAAATGCGACGTTTTTTATTAAACGAGTGATCCGAACCCTTAAACGGGTCGGGTAATGATTTCATGAAAGAAAAAACCCGAAATTTTACAGCATTCACTACTTTAGGAAATTTCGTCCCGAAATTAGAAAGTAAGCCGTAATGAAGAGGCGCGGGTACTTGGACTCCATTTGTTCTTTACGTTCACAAGTGAACTCGGGACCACGTTTAGATTCCCAACGAACTTTGACGAGAGGAAAACGACTACACTTGGTTTCTTTGTCCATATGATCCACGATTTCAACCGGCTTCTCGATAACGCGCACTGATTCATCAATTCATACTTCGTCGAGGGGTATGTGAAGATTCCCCTCGGCTAAGCATTTCTTGAGATTGGAAACATGAAAAGTTGGATGAAAATTGGAGAGCTCTTCGGGGATATTTACACGATACGCAACTTTACCAACCCTTTCAACGATCTCAAACGGGCCAACAAAACGAGGAGATAATTTATTAATTTTGCCAAAACGAACTACCCCTTTCCAAGGAGATACGTTAAGGAGAAAAAAATCAACAACATTGAACTCGAGAGGTTTACGATGCTTATCGGAGTAGCTCTTTTGACGGCTACGAGCGGCAAGAAGATTTTGACGAATGAGACCGTTTCGATCGGAAGTTTCTTGAACAAGCTCGGGACTGGTGATTTGCGATTCACCAACCTCGTTCTAACAAATTTGGGAACGACATTTTCGGCCATAGAGAGCTTGAAAGGGTGCCATGCCAATACTAGTGTAAAAACTATTATTGTAGGAAAACTCTACAAGTTGTAAGTGAGTATCCCAATTTCCACCAAAGTTTAGTATGAAAAGGCGGAGCATATCTTTGAGAGTTTGGATCGTTCTTTCGAATTGACCATAGGTTTGTAGGAGATAAGCGGTGCTTAGATCAATACGGGTACCCAAGGCGGTTTCCAAAGATTTCCAAAAATGAGAGGTAAACCGACCATCACGATCGGAGATAATGGTCAACGGCGTTTCATGGTGGCAAATGATGTTCTTGACATAGAGTCGGGCTAATTCACTTACGGAGGACTTTTCTTGGAACGGTATGAAGTGAGCCGACTTGGTCAAACGATCAACAATCACCCAAATACTAGCATTGCGGCTTTGAGTAGTGGGGAGTTTGGTAATGAAATCCATGGCTATGTCTTCCCATTTCCAACAGGGATCAGAGGTTTCTCGAGCAAACCAAACGGATTTTGATGCTCGGCTTTAAACTTACATATACCGTGATATCTTTCTTCATTCCCGGCCACCAAAACATGGAACGAAGGTCGGCATACATTTTATCCGCACCGAGATAAAAAGAGTATCGTGACTTATGAGCTTCATCGAGGATGAACATGCGAAGACCGTCACGATCGGGAACCCATAATGGTAAAAGTAATAGAGTAAGCCATTACGTTTGGCTTCAAGTTGGAGTTCGGCGCCACACGACATCTCGTCATGTAAGTTACCCTCGGTGATGGAGACGTGTTATCCGTCGAATATGCGTTACTAGAGGTCAGATTGGATTGTGACACAATGGAGCAAGACGGATTTAATATGACTCTTACGACAAAGAGCCGACAAGACCCCCCCTCTCTATTTTGGACCACAATTTATGGACCAAATCGCGTAATTGATCATACCATATCAATCCTTACCTTAATACGATCTCACTGACACCCTGAACTTGGTAAGCTATGAACAATTGACAGATCAATACCCATAAACAAACCGCAGACCAATTTGATCCTAAATCACTATATAAACGCAACTATAATTCAATTAAATCACACTACACATTCCTCTCTACCTCGCGACACTAAACCCTAAGTTATTCAGCCCGTACATTGTCGTTAAGAACCAGATTCGTCACCAACTTGAGCCACAAACCCTAAATGGCCATTCTCACCCATTACATCAACAATCACGGTAATTAAACATTGCTCTATGATTGTTTTTAATCAACAAACAAAAACCCTAACTCAAATTGAATCAACTATGAACGAATTAAACAAACCCAGATTTAGGGTTCGTTTAATTTGGGGGTGTTCTTGGGACTGCCTGTATATGTATTACGAAACCTATTTCTTTAACAAGTTAAGGCACCGGCCCAATGGCTGGTGCGCGTTTGTTTAAAATACTCATAACCTGCCAGGTGCGGGTTCGAACCCCCTTGGATGCGGTTTGGTATATTTTTATTTTTTTAATTACTTTTTCCTTTAGTATACTTAATATTACTCATAAATATTAAGTAATAAATGTTAAATTTTGTCGAAACCAAATCTCTAAGCCTCACGAAACCCGGTTTTATAGTTTTATCTTTTTAAAATCTTTTTAATCACATTTTTACATTTGCTATATATAATACAATATTAAATAAACGTTACTTTAATAAACCTAACTATTTTAGATTGTTCATAATAAATTTTCTTTTAAACCTCCACGTTAGTTTATGTATATTACATAATATTTTACTTATTTATCAACAAGTAATATTTATTCTATTTATCAAAAATAATTAATAATAATGTTAATTAAATACAAATAATAATATTAGTAATAATAATAATATTAATAAATCACAACAACCGTATGATTATGATAATAAGACTAGTTACATATTAATAACCTCATCGAGACCCAAGATCCGTCATATTATTTTGTCATTTATATTTAACTCACTTTATCTTTAACAACTAGGAATAATTGTCGAAAAACCTCGAGGAGCTTGATCGTTTTCCATCCTAGCCTTTTCTTTTATTATCGCGTCCTCGTTTATCCTACTCATTAAATGTAAGTAAATTCACATCCCCCCTTTTTACTGCTTTAAAATTTTGGGGGCGTTATGCGTTCAACCATATTTATTATAGATTTACACTACGATTCCAATATATGCGTTATTGAAATTGCTCGATTAGTTGATACGTGTGTATGTGACAATGTGTTTACTTTTTTTTGCGGTGGTTGGTATCTCATCCTCATCCTCATCCTCATTAGTATGATCATACGCCGTCGACGTAAACCGTTATCAATACGATTCGGTTGAAAAGACAACTTTAATTTATTGTTATACTAGTTGTAGTGATTTACAATTATCACATGGAATTGTCTTTTATTATTATATATATTCAAAAGCTGTGTTTTACTTGCTCAACTTTATGTTAACAAAAAATATGTATTTTCACGCATGACGCATGTAGCTTTATCGGGTGAATCAAGTATTGGAAGTTAGATGATACCTTAGGTTGCTTGATGAATGAAGAACACTTTTGTATTAAGTTATTTATGTTTGAAAATTTCATTGTAACGGTATTCTTTAAGACAATGTTTGTGTTTTTTTTAAAATTGATATATGAATAAATAATTTAGATATTGACACGTGTATTTACTTAGTGTTTTCTGAGTTATGATACAATCAATGTCGCGCCCTGGCATGTTCCACCGTAGGTGGGGTGTGACACATCACATCCCTAAATGAGATGCCCAGAATGCTATTTAGGTTTGCGAGGTTTTTGACATTTGGGGTATTGATTTTATGTGTCTGTTCCCGTCGTCTAGAGGGAACAAGTACATACTGGTGGCAGTTGATTATGTCTCCAAGTGGGTCTAGGCCAGAGCCTTGCCCACTAACGATGCCTGAGTTGCAGTGAGATTTCTGAAAAATCTTTTCTTTCGTTTTGGTGTACCGAAAGCCTTGATCAGCGATCGAGGTACTCACTTCTGCAATGCGCATATGGAGAAGGCGTTGCAACGTTATAGGGTCAGCCATCGGCTTGCGACTACCTACCACCCACAGACTAGTGGACAGGCGGAGGAGGTGAGTTATCGGGGCATCAAACGCAATCCTGTGAAGATGGTTGGGCTAAACCGAAAGGATTGGTCCGACAAATTAGATGATGCTTTGTGGGCTTTCCGTACAACGTACAAATCTCCGACCGATTCCACATCGTTTCGGATGATTTATGGGAAAGCCTGCCATCTGCTTGTTGAGTTGGAGCACCGTTCTTCTTGGGCGCTTCAAAAAGTTAACCTTGATCTTTCGACTGCTGGAGTTCACCGTTTCCATCATATACAAGTTCAAGTGTGGGGATCAGGTTTTGTTGTACAATTCCCGATTACGGTTATTTTTGGGTAAGCTGAATTCCCGATGGTCAGGCCCGTTCACCATTATAGAGATATTCTCGTATGGCACTAGTGAGATACAAAACAAAAGTGGGAAGTTAAAGGTAAACGGTCACAGGTTGAAGCATTACATAGGCGTGCCGGTTGCTGATCAGACGGTTGAGGTGTTCTACCTTGACTCATTCACCGAGGCGTAGACGTGTTGGGTGCATCACTCGGGAGACAGCCCAAGTTGTATAGTGTGTATTATGATTTTCTTTATTATCTGTTTTATTTATTTTATTTTATTTTTGTTAGGTATAAAAAATAATAAAATAAATTAAATTAAAAAAAATACAAAAATATGTTTTATTTCTTATGTCTTGTTTTTTGTTTTGTACGCCGCTACATGAGAGCGAGTTTGAGTTATTGCAGGTATCATTATGCGCATGGTAGTTCTGATGCCATTTTGGAACTGGTTCTCCCGAGGTTGAGGCCGTGAATGAAATGCTATACGGTCGTTCGATTGATACACAGTTGGTGAATATTCCGCATGTAAATTAGGGGAGTAACCCGTTCTCTGTTTTACTCATGAATATTTAAAGTTTTATTTTTATTTTATTTTATTTCTTTTCATTATTCTCATCGAGAATGATTTCCTTCTAAGTCTGGCGATGAGAATTTAATTTACTAAGTTGTTGAAAAAAATATTTAAAAACAAAAAAAAATATTTAACAATAACATTTTGCACTCTTTCGCTGAAAATTATGTCGGTTACTCAAGTTTAAGGGACATATACTTGTATATGTTTGGTCATGTTCTCTACTTGTAGACATACGAGATAGCCATTTACCTGAAAACTGAAAGTACTGGGGCGACT
Source organism: Bidens hawaiensis (assembly GCF_021521415.1). Lineage (NCBI taxonomy): Eukaryota > Viridiplantae > Streptophyta > Magnoliopsida > Asterales > Asteraceae > Bidens > Bidens hawaiensis. Next base: position 129,155 of record NW_027491396.1, on the reverse strand, counting down.
ATTCTGTGTTTTGTTCTTTCGATAAAAATTATGTCGGTAGCTTAAGTTCAACGGGCATATACTTGTATATGTTTGGTCCTGTTATGTAACATCCCAAATTTAAAATAAAAACATTTAATATATATTATTTATTCTATGGAAAAGTTTACTAGAGTTAGTAAATAAATAATATAATAATGAGGGAAAGACAAGTAGGCTAAATAGATGGAATTAATCATGGACCAAAAAGGAAAGATGTGCCCTAGGTCCATGGGCTTAGGGGAGTATACGTACGCCCTTAAACCCTAAATCTTTCCATTTCCATCCATTTTATCCATAATATTCCCTACACACTTTAAAACACACACTTAAGCCAAATACACCTCCCATAGCCGTCGACCATCATCCAAGCCATAAACCAATCATAGTAACCTTAGATTTTCGATCATACAAGCAAGATAACAAGTCCAAGATCACACGACAAGCTAACCGTAGTCGGAGAGAATCATAAAGGTATGTTCTTGATCCTAAAGGTTACGTTTTTATGAACAAATAATCATGAAACACAAACCTAGAGTAGATCGGGTCTAGACATACCATAAAGTTGCAAACTTGATGGCTAAATGGACTTAATGGACCTACAATTAGATACGTTTCATGAAGGAAACCCTTGATCTAGCCTAGAATATTTTAAATCCGTAAAGGTTTAAACTTTATACTAAAAAGGTACAAAAGGTTGTACAGATTACTGTAATGTGTACCTAAAGCTGGGTTAAGGGTGTTATGATAGGTAAACAAGCTGAAAGCGTCAAACCTGGGCATTCACGGTCAAACCTGGGCATTCTCGGTCAAACCTGGGAGTTCTCGGTCAAAGCTGGGCGTTCACAGTCAAACCTGGGCGTTCTCGGTCAAACCTGGGCGTTCTCGGTCAAACCTGGGAGTTCTCGGTCAAATACGAGGGTCCTCTGCCTAGAGTTCTCGGCCATCCCATCTCTGTTGGGTTTGGGCCTGAACCCAGCCAAGTCCAGGTGCTTTACTGGACAGTTGGGTCTGGCCTAAATTAAAGTCCACAAGTTGTTAAACCCTTTTCTAAACTAAACAAGCCCAATTTAGAAAATGTGTTGGTTAACTAAAATATCAACTTAGATGATAATACGGTTAATTAACGTATGCATATTTAACAGTTAGCCGTGCATAATTAAGGAAGGGGATAACAATTAACGGTGAACGTAGCAGGATCCATGTGAGTTTCTAGCCCCATTCTGTGTTATGTTTTCGGGGCTGTGTGCATACTCGATGTGATTGTTAAGTGTATGCATTATGTGATTAAGTGAACGGTAAGAATGATTGCTTGTCGGTACATGAATGATCTTCGGATATTCCACGTACTATCAAGTTATAATGCAATGTATGATATATGAATGATACGTATGTATGTTATGAATGAAATGTAAATTATAAAGAGGTAGAAAAGGGACTGGACCCTAATAATATCCAATGCAAAAAAGGGACCGAGCCCTTTAATAATCTCAAGGCAGAAAAGGGACTGGACCCTAATAATATCCAAGGCAGAAAAGGGACTGAGCCCTTTAATAATCTCGAGGCAGAACATGGACTGGACCCTAATAATATCCAAGGTATAAATGGGACCGGACCCTAATAATATCCGACGCAGAATAGAATAAAGTAAAGTTGAAATTTGAATTATGAAAGTAGATACGTATGAATGTAAAGTATGCTATGTTATTAACTAGAACTCACTCAGCGTAGCTGACTTTTAGTATGCACGCAGGTGAGTAAGGTGAGACAGCTTGCTTGAGGGGAATACGTGGCATTGAAAAAAAGGCTGGCATCGGAAGACTCGTAACGTTTATCAGTTATGTTTAATGTTATGTTTATTTTAAAAGACAAGGATGTCTGTTTATGACAAATTATGTAATGTTTTATGAAAGATTTTATATTCCGCATATGTTTTTATTAACTCTGATGAATTGAACTATGTTCATGAGTAAATCCAACGTCCAAATGTGAGGTACCGGTAACGGGGCCTTACATGTTATCTACTTGTAGATGTACGGGATAGGCATTTACCAGAAAATGAAAGTGACTGGGGCGAATGAATTTAAAAAAGAGTGTTTTAAAAAAATGTCCCTTAAAAATTGTTTTTCCTTCTACGTTAAGCAGGAAATGATATTATTATCGATGTGTTAACAAGCTCTCGGAACTTTTGAAAAATATAAAAATAATAAAAGAAAAGATGGTTTGCATATCTGATTTGGGATGTGTCGGTAGGCCCAACTAGCTTTGATAGCCCTCTTTAGCAAATTTTATTTGTCTCATAATTTGAAAAACAGTGAAACCGAATTTCGATGCTAAGGGAGGATTACCATAATCTAAAAACATTGAGATGGTAAGATTTAGATGCACTCAAACAGCACACCACCACATGTCCATCTTTTTACGAGCTTAGAAAATAGTTATATTTATTTAGGTGCAAAAAAAATAGATCTTGCAAAAGATTGAAAAAAAGAAGGAAAAAAACAAAGAAAGTACGAATAAAAGATGCAAAAAGCATCCAAAGTTAGTAAAAGAGGCCAAAGTTGCACATATTATACGGAGCTGAGAGTTTACGCGTTTCTAAGGGGATAGTGACTCTGAGGTTATCGCTATTGGGGCTCGAGGTTCTTAGTCAATAAATATCAATTAAAGAATTTATAGCACAAAGTCCAATAATATTTAGGAATAGCTCGTACAACCTCCACATGACCATTTATCCATAAAATTTCACCAAGTGCATCTACTTAGTACCATCAATGAGTCCTTGGCTTTGGGTGATTTGTCAAACCAATCTGCTTCGACTCTAGTTCTTCTAGCTCTCTTTGTCTGAGGTGGGGTAGGAGTAGCCGTAGCTTTTGAACTTAAAACGCTTAATGCAATTGGGGGATTGATCGGTTAGTGGTTGGGGTTGAAGTGGACAAATATACCGGCAATCGCGGTTAATATATCAAGCTGTTTCTATAGTTTTGATAATGTTAAATAATCTCGAGGCAGAAAAGGGACTGGACCCTAATAATATCCAAGGCAGAAAAGGGACCGAGCCCTTTAATAATCTCGAGGCAGAACAAGGACTGGACCCTAATAATATCCAAGGTAGAAATGGGACCAGACCCTAATAATATCCGAAGCAAAATAGAATAAAGTAAAGTAGAAATTTGAATTATGAAAGTAGATACGTATGAATGTAAAGTATGTTATGTTATTAACTAGAACTCGCTTAGCGTAGCTGACTTTTATAATGCACACATGTGAGTAGGATAAGACAGCTCGCTTGAGGGGAATACGTGGCATTGAATAAAAGGTTGGCATCGGAAGACTCGTGACGTTTATCAGTTATGTTTATTTTAAAAGACAAGGATGTTTGTTTATGACAAATTATGTAATGTTTTATGAAAGATTTTATATTCCGCGTATGTTTTTATTAACTCTGAAGAATTGAACTATGTTGAAGAGTAAATCCAACGTCCAAATGTGAGGTACCGGTAACGGGGCCTTACAAGTTGGTATCAGAGCAAAGTTCGAGAGATTTAAGCACCCTACATGCTTAGAATCGAACATAGAATGGGATTAAAGTAAGAAAAGAAAGAAGATGCCAGTTCAAGAATGCCATGTGTCACTCAAGCAAGCTCAGTAAGGATAAAGGTATGATTGAATAATTGTGTAATATTAGAGATAGGATTAACTTATTTTCTTGATTGATTAACTGTTTAAAGTAGAATCAGCACAAATAGACTCATAAAGGGAAGTGCATAGGACACGGAAAGTAACATGATCAGCTAATCACAGCTGGCCACTGTTATTACCTGTTAGCCTTACTATCCTTGTACTAAATAGTTCCTTGAGTGATGACGTTTGTGTTTTCCCTTTTAGAATACGATGGCTGGAACGGGAGGAAATGTAGGAGCTGGAGAAATTGTGAGAACTGAAGGTCGCACTGGACGACGTGGCAGGCCTCGTCGTGCCCAACAACCTTCGGTTGAGCAGCTTCCAACACCGGAGATGAAGGAAGCGCAACTGGAAGAGACCCGAACAACAATGAAGGGGTTCAACTGGATCCCGCAATCCAAGCAGCTATTGTTCAAGATGTAGCCACTACTGTTAAGAATATGACTCCAGGAGGGTCTGCTGAAAGCCGTGAAAGAACTGCAGAAGGAGAAGGTGGTGATGGTAGGAGATATGAGGAAGAAGAGAGGGAGGCCTTGAGTGTGGTTAAGTCTGTGAAATCCAATGACAGGAAAAGAGGTCGAGGTGGGTGCAAATATAAGTCCTTCAAGGGATGCGACCCGCCGAAGCTGACTGGTCTGGGAGACGCAGTCGCTACTCTCCAATGGATAAATTTATCCGAATCAGCGAGTGTCGTCCTGACCAAGCTGTCGGTTACGCCACCCAATCATTTGGTGATGAGGCGATGTATTGGTGGGAATCCGTTGAGCAGAGAAAGAGTCAAGAGGAAATCAAGGCTATGAGGTGGGACGATCTGAAAGAACTGGTTATGAAGAAAATCTATGCTGACGCCGAGGTGGAGAGGGCGGGATGAGGTTCCTAAACTTGAAAGCTGGGACGATGACACATCGTGAGTAAACCACCGAGTTCAATAGAATGTCTAGGTTGGTACCCAATCTAGTGCTATGTGAGGGGATTGCCATAGAAAGTCCGCATACAAGTCCAGGCAAGTAAATTTGCTACTTTTGACTCTGCTGTCGAACTCGCAGAGATGGTTTATGCAGACCTGGCTGCAGATGACGTTGGGGTGGAAGAAGAAAAGAAAGATAAGAAGTGGGTCACTCATGTTAAACGACCCGGTACCCAAATGTGGAACCCTAAGAACAAGCAGCCAAGAGTTTGGGAGAACAGGTGGTGCAAGACTTGTGGCAAGGCACACAGTGGTGAGTGCAGGTGGGGTAAGGGTTCAGATGTTTGTTATATGTGTGGGAAGAGTCATGCTGGTGAGTGCAAGTTCGGTACGAATGTTTGCTACAAGTGCTGAAAGGTGGGGCATTACGCTCCAGATTATACGCAAAGTCCGCATGTTACAAGTGCGGTAAGACGGGTCACTTTGCAAGAGAATGTACTGAGAGTGAAGCTGGAGGAAGTGGGAAGAAGGATGCTGAACCATCTAGGCCAAAAATCAGAGCCTACATGCTGACCCGAGAGCAAGCTAAGCAGATTCCAGATGTCGTGACAGGTACGTTTCTAGTAAACGGTATTTCCACTTCAGTACTATTTGATTCAGGTGCTAATAAAAGTTTTGTAGCCACGCCATTTAGTAAATTAGCTAAAATTCAATGTTTCCGAGTGCCTGAAACCTTTATAGTAGAAACCGCTAATGACATTTTGGTTAAAATAGTGAAAATGGTTAAGGATGCTAAGGTAGAGTTAGAGGGACATGAGTTCCGTGTTACTTTGTATGTTATGACCTTAGGAGGGTTCGATGTGGTTTTGGGAATGGATTGGCTGTCTGAGTATGAAGCTTAGATAGTGTGTAAGAGTAGGATAATAAGGTTAAAGTCCTTGGATGGTAGTGCGGTGACGGTTTATGGTGATAAGGAAAGTTCTGGGCTTAATGTCATTTCGATGATAAAAGCAGATGGCTTGTTCGCGGGTGCGGTGCCTACCTGGCGTATGTTGTCAACGCTACGGCCGAAATGAAAGAAATGAAAGATGTTCCTATCGTGGGCGACTACCCAGAAGTAATCCCTGAGGATCTTCCGGGGTTGCCACCGGAGCGAGAGATAGAATTCCCGATAGATTTAGTACCAGGAGCCCAACCCGTCGCGAAAGTGCCTTACCGTCTAGCACCGTCCGAGATGTAAGAATTAATGTCCCAACTGCAAGAACTCCTCAATAAAGGTTTCATTAGACCAAGCTTTCCCCGTGGGGCGCACCGGTATTATTTGTGAAGAAGAAAGACGGAAGTATGAGAATGTGCATAGACTATCGCGAGTTGAATAAGCTTATGGTGAAGAATAGATATCCTTTGCCGAGAATTGATGATCTGGTCGATCAACTGCAAGGTTCTAGTTGGTTCTCACGAATAGATCTCAGATCAGGCAATCATCAACTAAAAGTAAAAGAGGCAGACATCCCTAAGACAGCGTTTCGTACGCGGTATGGACACTACGAGTTTCTCGTAATGTCATTCGGTCTAACGAATGCTCCTGTAGCATTTACGGACATGATGAATAGGGTATGTCGGCCGATGTTGGATAAATCAGTTATCGTCTTCATAGATGATATATTGATTTATTCAAAGAATGAATCTGATTATGCTGAGCATCTGAGAGAGGTATTGGAGACTCTGAAGAAAGAAAGGTATATGCTAAGTTTTCGAAATGTGCTTTCTGGTTACGATAAGTGCAATCTCTAGGTCACGTGATCAATCCTTAAGGGATTACCGTGGACCCGACTAAGATTGAGGCAATAACGAACTGGAAGACTCCACAGAATCTGACTGACATACGAAGCTTCCTGGGGTTAGCTGGATACTATAGGAGATTCATCAAAGGTTTCTCCAAGATAGCCGCACCGTTTACCGGTATGACCCGAAAGTCGATAGTATTCAGTTGGGGTAAGTTCCAAGAAGAAGCATTTGAAGATTTAAAGAAAAGACTCACGCAAGCTCCAGTCCTTGCCTTACCCGATGGTGACGAGGATCTGGTTGTTTGTACTGATACTTCGCATCGTAGGTTAGGTTGTGTGTTGATGCACCAAGAAAAAATGATAGCATATGCGTCTAGGCAGTTGAAAGTTCACGAAAGTACTTATCCGACGCATGATCTAGAGTTAGCAGCAGTTGTGCATGCTCTCAAGATTTGGAGACACTACTTATATGGTACTAATTGTACTATCTACACCGACCATAAAAGCTTGAAATATTTATTTGAGCAGAAGGAACTGAATATGAGACAGAGAAGGTGGTTAGAGCTGATTAAAGATTACGACTGTGACATAAAGTACTACCCTGGTAAAGCCAATGTGGTCGCTGACGCGCTAAGTCAGAAGAATGAGGAAGTTATTGCAACAGTAAAGTCATACCAACTGATTATGAATTCAAGTCCCTTTGAAGAAATCATCAAAGCTCAGTCAGAAGTGTTAGTGGACGAGAAGTTAGTAAAGAAAGAAAGGATTTACGGCCAGAAAAATGAGTTAATGGAAAACACTCATGGAGTTAAGACTAGATTTGACCACACGTGGATTCCACGCCATGGAGATCTTAGAGGTCGAATCTTAGATGAAGCTCATAAATCAAGGTATTAAATCCATCCAGGATCCAACAAAATGTACCAAGATTTGAAAAGAGACTACTGGTGGCCAAGAATTAAGAATGATGTGGTGGATTATGTTAGTAAGTGCCTAACTTGTTTACAAGTCAAAGCCGAACATCAGAAGCCTTATGGTAAAATGCAACCGCTTGAAATACCTAAATGGAAATGGGAACACATCACCATGGATTTCATAACTAAGCTACCTCTTACAGCTAAGCATCATGATACCATCTGGGTGATTGTGGACCGTTTAACCAAGAGTGCTCACTTTCTGCCTATACGGGAGGCTATCTCATCAGAATCGTTAGCAAGCTTGTTTATAAAGGAAGTGGTAACTAAGCATGGGGTACCATTATCGATTGTGTCAGATAGAGATACGCGTTTTACTTCAAGATTCTGGAAGAAATTCCATGAAGCTATGGGAACAAGATTGAACATTAGTACGGCGTATCATCCTCAAACCGATGGAAAGTCCGAAAGGACGATCCAAACCCTTGAGGATATGCTACGTGCTTGTGTTTTAGATTTTGGTGGAAGTTGGGATGATCATCTGCATCTGGCAGAGTTCTCCTATAACAACAGTTACCATTCAAGTATTTGTATGCCGCCATTTGAAATGCTTTATGGAAGACGATGTAGAACCCCGGTTTGTTGGGGAGAGACTGGACAGAAAGAAATGGGAAGCCTTGAGGTTATTCAAGAGACGTCTTCAAAGTTTGATCAGATTAAAGCAAGAATGAAAGCTGCTCAAGACAGACATAAGTCGTATGTTGATAAGCGGCGGCGACCGATTGAGTTCAACGTTGGTGACAACGTGATGCTCAAGGTCTCGCCTTGGAAAGGAATCATCCGATTCAGAAAGAGAGGAAAGTTGAGTCCGAGGTACATTGGACCGTTTAAGATTTTAGATCGTATGGGTGAAGTAGCCTATATGTTGGATATACCTGATGAGCTCAAAGGAATTCACTCAACCTTCCATGTTTCTCATCTGAGAATGTGTCTGGCTGATGACACGTCGCACGTGCCATTGATGGACATTGAGGTTGATGAACAATTGAACTACATTAAACAGCCGATTGAGATAGTGGATCATAAGGGAAAGAAACTTCGTCATAAGGTTATCCCCTTAGTGAAAGTGATATGGAAGCACCGCAAGGGATCGGATGCCACTTGGGAAGTCGAGGAAGAGATATGCAAGTTTTACCCTAATCTGTTCATGTAATATGTAGGTTTCGGGGACGAAACCTCTTTAAGGAGGGAAGACTTGTAACATCCCATATTTCAAATAAAAACACTTAATATATATTATTTATTCTATGGAAAAGTTTACTCGAGTTAGTAAATAAATAATATAATAATGAGGGAAAGACAAGTAGGCTAAATAGATGGAAATAAATCATGGATCAAAAAGGAAATATGGGCCCTAGGTCCATGGGCTTAGGGGAGTATAAGTACCACCTTAAACCCTAAATCTTTCCATTTCCATCCATCTTATCCATAATATTCCCTACATACCTTAAAACACACACTTAAGCCAAATACACCTCCCATAGCCGTCGGCCATCATCTAAGCCATAAATCGATCATAGTAACCTTAGATCTTCGATCATACAAGCAAGCTAACAAGTCCAAGATCACGTGAAAAGCTAACCGTAGTCCGAGAGAATCATAAAGGTATGTTCTTGATCCTAAAGGTTACGTTTTTATGAACGAATAATTATGAAACTCAAACCTAGAGTAGATCGGGTCTAGACAAACCATAAAGTTGCAAACTTGATGGATAATGGACTTAATGGACCTACGGTTAGATACGGTTCATGAAGGAAACCCTAGATCTAGCCTAGAATGTTATAAATCCGTAAAGGTTTAAACTTTATACTAAAAAGGGGCTAGATCTTGGTGATGAACTAATAGAGGGTGCAAAATGATTATGATTGGTAGAAAAGGTTGTATAGATTACTGTAATGGGTACCTAAAGCTAGGTTGAGGGTGTTATGATAGGAAAACAAGCTGAAAGCATCAAACCTGGGCGTTCTCGGTCAAACCTTGGCATTCACAGTCAAACCTGGGAGTTCTCGGTCAAACCTGGGCGTTCTCGGTCGGACCTGGGCGTTCTCGGTCAAACCTGGGCGTTCTCGGTCAAACCTGGGCGTTCTTGGTCAAACCTGGGAGTTCTCGGTCAAATCCGGGAGTTATCGGTCAAATACGAGGTTCCTCTGCCTGGAGTTCTCGGCCATCCCATCTATTGGGTTTGGACCTGAACCCAGCCAGGTCCAGGTGCTTTACTGGACAGTTGGGTTTGGTCTAAATTAAAGTTCACAAGTTGTTAAGCCCTTGTCTAAACTAAACAAGCCCAACTTAGAAAATGTGTTAGTTAATTAAAATATCAACATAGATGATAATACGGTTAATTAACGCATGCATATTTAACAGTTAGCCGTGCACAATTAAGGAAGGGGATAACAATTAACGGTGAACGCAACAGAATCCAGGTGAGTTTATAACCCCATCATGTGTTATGTTTTTGGGTCTGTGTGCATACTCGATGTGATTGTTAATACATTTATCCTAAGTGATAAGTGTATGCCTTATGTGATTATGTGAACGGTAAGAATGATTGTTTGTCGGTACGTGAACGATCTTCGGATATTGCACGTACTATCAAGTTATAATGTTATTTATGATATATGAATGATACGTATGTATGTTAATAATGAATGTAAGTGATAGAGACGTAGAAAAGGGACTGGACCCTAATAATATCCAAGGCAGAAAAGGGACCGAGCCCTTTAATAATCTCGAGGCAGAAAAGGGACTGGACCCTAATAATATCCAAGGAAGAAAGGGACCGATCCCTTTAATAATCTCGAGGCAGAACAAGGACTAGACCCTAATAATATCCAAGGTAGAAATGGGACCGAACCTTAATAATATCCGAGGCAGAATAGAATAAAATAAAGTAGAAATTTGAATTATGAAAGTAGATACGTATGAATGTAAAGTATGTTATGTTATTAACTAGAACTCAATCAGCGTAGCTGACTTTTAGTATGAACGCAGGTGAGTAGGATGAGACATCTCGCTTGAGGGGAATACGTGGCATTGAATAAATGGCTGGCATCGGAAGACTCGTGACGTTTATCAGTTATGTTTAATGTTATGTTTATTTTAAAAGACAAGGATGTTTGTTTATGACAAATTATGTAATGTTTTATAAAAGATTTTAATATACCGCGTATGTTTTTATTAACTCTAATGAATTGGACTATGTTGATGAGTAAATCCAACGTCCAAATGTGAGGTACCGGTAATGGGGCCTTACATGTTATCTACTTGTAGACGTACGGGATAGGCATTTACCCGAAAACTGAAAGTGACTGGGGCGACTGAATTTTAAAAAAAATGTGTTTTAAAAAAAAGTTCCTTGAAAATTGTTTTTCCTTCTACGTTAAGCAGGAAATGATATTATTATCGATGTGTTAACAAGCTCTCGGAACTTTTGAAAAATATAATAATAATAAAAGAAGAGATGGTTTGCATATCTGATTTGGGATGTGTCGGTAGGCCAAACTAGCTTTGATAGCCCTCTTTAGCAAATTTCATATGTCTAATAATTTGAAAAACAGTGAAACCGAATTTCAATGCTTAGGGAGGATTACCATAATCTAAAAACTTTGAGATGGTAAGACTTAGATGCACTCAAACCAGCACACCACCATGTGTCCATCTTTTTACGAGCTTAGAAAATAGTTATATTTATTTAGGTGCAAAAAAAAAATAACAGATCTTGCAAAAGCTTGAAAAAAAAAAGAAAAAGAAAAGAAAGTACGAATAAATAATGCAAAAAAGCATCGAAAGTTAGTAAAAGAGGCCAAAGTTGCACATATTATACGGCGCTGAGAGTTTACGCGTTGCTAAGAGGATAGTGACTCTGAGGTTATCGCTATTGGGGCTCGAGGTTCTTAGTCAACAAAGTCCAATAATATTTAGGAATAGCTCGTACGGCCTCCACATGACCATTTATCCATAAAATTTCACCGAGTGCAACTACTTAGTACCATCAATGAGTCCTTGGCTTTTGGTGATTTGTCAAACCAATCTGCTTCGACTCTAGTTCTTCTAGCTCTCTTTGTCTGAGGTGGGGTAGGTGGAGCCGTAGCTTTTCAACTTAAAACGCTTAATGCAATTGGGGGCTTGATCGGTTAGTGGTTGGGTTCGAAGTGGACAAATATACCGGCAATCGCGGTTAATATATCAAGTTTTTTCTATAGTTTTGATAATGTTAAATAATCTGAGGGTTTGTTGCTTTCACTTGGTTATGATCCTGTGTAGATTTCTTTTTTATGAACGAAAAAGTCTTAAGCGTGGGGATGTTTGATGTGTTGTAAAACACACATATTTTCCACACCATTTATCATAGTTTTAGTCTCTTTTATATCTAACATTTATTGTTTCTTAACTTGTTTTTAGTATGATATATTACAAAGTTTATTATCTTTCGTAGGTTACGGGTTTTAAAAGAGAAAAGGACCATGATTTGAAAGACATAAAAGGCTTTTATGATCAAGTTTTGAAGACCAAACTTAAAGCCCGGCCCGTATCCAATCTTATGATGACTTTCATGTATTATTATATATAATAACATAAAGAATGAAAAAAAAACCCTAAGTACCTCTAATAAGAAGCTCCGATCGGCAAGATAAAGGAAAGAAAAAAAAAACATTGCAATTTTTTTGTGGTTAGTAAAACTTGGCGGCAACTATCATAAATTAAGATATTTATCTATAATACATATAGGAAACTTCTCACATTCCTATGAGACGCCTTAATATTGATTATTCATCACAGGCCGGCACTCTTCAATTTTCCGATGACCGTTCCCTTCAGTCATTCAATTCAATTTCAGTTTCACACCTTCCCTTCAATTTAATCTTCAGTTGGGTTGTATCCGTACATGAAATTAAGTCTACAGGTTATATAACCACCCGGCATCTCTCATTCAACCTCCTTCGATGGCCACCACGGGTTTTGAAGCTTCTCCTATTACTCAGTTGGAATTAGGGCAATGTCATTTGTTCAACAATTGACCTAATAAAAGGGATTTGCTTGCTCAGGTAACTGTTAATTTGATGTCACGATTTATAATCATGTTTTTTAGTTTATTATCTTTGTTCATATAAATACTAAAGTGTATAACTCTGAGGGAGGCGTCTTTTCTATCTCTAATTGATTGACAATTGTTGTTTTAGTATCAAATTAAAGTTACAAATAGGTATGTTCAAATGTTCTCATCATATCAAGTTTGATTTAGGTTAGATTCATGCTGGATTTAGTAATCATCTCTGATCGGCCATGATTACTTATAAAACATATTAGGAGGACAAAATGGTAATTGTTCATTTCCGGCGAGACACCGTTAAATTTAATTGTTCCAGTCTCATCTCACCGTTATATTAATTATCCATCATTGCCCGACACCCTTTAATCGTACAATCCTTAATTCTCCGACGACCGTTCCATTCAATCCTTCAATTCAATTTCAGTTTTACACCTTCCCTTCCATTTAATCTTCGTTTACGTTGTGTTCCCGAGTTTCATTTAAGGAGAGAAAAGAAAGGAAGGTGAATTGAAAGAGAAAAGAAAGAGAGTGGAAGGAAAATGTGTCAATTCAATTCATGTTCCCGAGTTTAATGAAAATGAAAAGAAAGGAAAGAAAAGAAAATTTAGGAGTTAATAGGTAGTTATTGTTATACACACATATTTTCCCTCCTAATCTTTCCAATTTAGAAGAATAAGTATGGACTTAAATTTTCTAGCCTTTTCTCTCCCTTCCTCTACCCAACCCTTAGAAAACCTCTAGAATATGACATTTTTTTCTTCTAATTTCCTTCCCCACCCTCAAATGAGACTCGAAACACAGTCTTACTCCTAGCGTTTGGTTGTATTAATTATAATTACCTTTTCAATTCATTTGTATATCAATGGCGGAATGTCCCTGTCCTTCAATTCAGTTGCATTTCCCATCCATTCCCTTGAACGCGCTTGTAATTTAACAACAAGAATTGATGAAATTTGGTTGCAGAATTCTTCAATTCTGTGGCCTTCAATGCGCAGGTAAGTTTTGCTCCATTTAATTCGGTGGCCTTTATCCATTTTTTATCCTAATTGCTATCAGATTGTTAGTTATTTGTTTATGAACGAATGAATTATGCTTTGATTTTTCTTTAATTTGATGATAATTATGAATGATTAGTTTAGATTCGTAGATGTTATGACTATTGATATCAGGCGAATTTGATACCATACAAAGATTTAACACATATTTTATCTTTGTTTAATTTTATATTTGTTGTTAAAAATATATAGTTAATCAGGTTATGCTCTTCCACCCGCCAATCGATCTCTGGGATGGTCACTTTCTGGCTTTTGCTTATGATGAGAGTCAGTTTCTTGAATCAGGTTATGAAGATTATGGTGTGGCAAGTAATAATAGCATTGCATACCAACGGTTCATGGCTCTAATGGTAAGTAAAAGACGTGTGGCATGTCACAGATGTTATGAAATATCATATAAAGTTATAAACTTGCTATTTGTTTTTGCTTAAATGTTTAGTTGATGATAATTTTGTTGATTTATCAAGCTTTGTTGGTCACGAGATACATCGGGATGCTGTAGAATCATCAGTGTTTTTCAGTGTAAGTTGATGTTCTTGGTTTAGTTATTGACTTCTTTTGATTAACTTAATGTAATGCATGTTGCATAAAGAATCTGTTCTTTACCCGGTCGATTTACTTCTTCCATGTTATGTGGTAGCCCGTTCATGGATAATTATATTAGGGCAAAGAAGAAGGCAGGTTAGTGAGTCACTTCAATTCTTAGTTTCATACACCTTTCATTTAATAAACAACATGAACACGAATTTTTTGTTCTTTTAATTAGACGAATGAACATGAACAATGTCTTGTTAGTTCATTTACATTTGGTGAAAGTTCGTGTATGTTTATTCATTTATGTTCAGTTCTATATTTGTTTGTTTATATCCATTCAATTATGTTCGTTTGCTTAAATATTAGTTCAAGTATATTTTTTGCTAAAATTAATTTAAAATCAATCTGATATTCATTTGAAAAACCTTTATTTGGATGTCTTTGTTTACGTTTGAACTATTGGTTGTAATGATCATTCTCGCTTGAACATGGGAATATGCATACTTTTGGTAGGTGTTTGTTTATGTCCATGAACGGTTCATTTAAAAATTTTAATAAACGAACAATCTGATGCTTAAAATTATTTCTCTTAAATATTAATCACAAACTGAACAATACGAATGTCAAAGTAGAACGTATGTTTTTGGCCTTGAGAAGATACTCTAAAATGCATATACACTGTTTATTAGAGGTTACAGGTTTTTACAACTTTACTTAAAATCAGGTTAAGTGTGGTTAAACCCGTAAACCTTAGTTTTTATTATTGCTGGCAGTCTCAACCATAAAGGATTTATTATTATTATTATTATTATTATTATTATTATTATTTTAATTGGGTTGAAATGGACAGCTACTTGATGGAGGACAGGTTAAATGGGCATGTAAAAAAGTAAGTTAAATTTAGCACATACAGAATGGGTTCTTACATTGACTTCATATGCCTCCGAGTGGATTCTAAAATTGAGTTCAGACACAAAAATAGTTTATATGGGTGAAAGACGAGATGAATCTGGAAGTGGATTTGGTCATTCTCTATTTGTCGTCTGCTAAACTGGTATAAAATATTCAATAGAATACTTGATTCAAATATTTAATAGTTATATGTTTGTAAATCTGTAACATTTGTAGTGTTAAAGTAAATCATGCTGAATTTGACATGGTATATTTCACAACCTTTTGAGTGAATTGGTATTTTCAATGCAATTGGCATTCTGTTACTTGAAATAAGAATTGTATTTTTGATGTTATGCGTGATCTTAAAAAACATACCAAAAAGGGCTATATGGGAAATAACTAAATTGTTTATGTTATAGATTGGGTGTGATTTTTGAAATTTATAGATTTGAGATGAAGTTTGACTTTGTATGTGGTCAAAATGCAGGTTGATCTACACAGAATATTAACGAGTGATAATGTTCCTCTGAGCCAAGGGGCACTATTGTCATTTTTGCAGCAATTAGCATGTGATATTTAAATTGATTTAAAATAAATGGACAAAAGATTTTCACGTTTCAACCCAATTTAAACGTAACTTTGATATATTATCATCATGGTATGTCAATTTTTGTCACAAACCTTAAACAATATGCAAATCGACTGCCAACTTTGTTATATTGGTGAAACGACAAATGTAAAAAAAAAATTGTGAACCCCCTATTTAAGAAGAGGCAGAAGCAATTTGGAGTTGGTGGAGCATTGTCGTCTAAGAAGTATGTTCATAGGTTTATGAGATGGTCACAAGTTGTTTTGAGCTTTTGAAAGTTCAACATGCTTTGAATTAGTTAATATATATATATATATATATATATATATATTAACTTGTGGCTGGAATTAGGTAGAGATCACAAGCAGCTAGCATAAGAAACAAAAAAAATATAAACCCCATACCCTAGTCCGATCAGAACAGCAGCTACCAAGGAAAAATAATATTTTTCAAGTTTTGTGACCAAGGGAAGAAGAAGTACAGCAAGGGTGAGTCAAGACTGTAGCTTGGGATCATTCTCCATCATACAACTCAGCCCCATACTTGAGTATAACATACATACACTTTGTTTTCTTGTTCAAGATTCTTATCTTTGATTTTGTTCTTGTAATTGAATTGTTTTGCAATTGAGTTGAAGATTGAATTGTGTATGATCTTAATAGATTGTTGGATGATTTTGATTGTGTTTTTGGTGATTAATATGATGTTTAAATTAAGTTATAGTTGATGTCCAAAAATCATGATTGGCTAAACTTCTTAGTTCTACCTAGGTTTGATGATTATTGTTCGGTTTTGATGAGTTGAATGGATTGTTTGGTTAATATGACTTGAATTGCTTTTGAAAGTTTGGTTAAATGATGAATTCGGTTGTGTTTAGTGGCTGCCATATTATTGATATTATCTCATAATCTCGTGCTTCGAT
Source organism: Bidens hawaiensis (assembly GCF_021521415.1). Classification (NCBI taxonomy): domain Eukaryota; kingdom Viridiplantae; phylum Streptophyta; class Magnoliopsida; order Asterales; family Asteraceae; genus Bidens; species Bidens hawaiensis. The sequence continues at coordinate 112,741 of NW_027491396.1, read as the reverse complement.
TAATTGAATTGGTTTTGATTGATAGTTGCATGTTCAAGTGTTTACTTTGCGGTAGGTACAACCGTAGGGTTTTGTTGAGATTGTTAATTGATATAATTCAACGGGTTAGCACCTTCTTAGAGACCGAGAGGTGATAGGAAGTAAAGTCGTCTCATAGCGTTTTCTTGTTAGGATTAGGATTGCGCGAGAGCGGACTTGTAACATCCTAAATATATTAATAATAAATAACGAAAGTTGTGCTAAGTTGTCGTGTGTTAATAATTAATTGATATTAAGTAAAGAAAAGGTCATGGACTTGGATTAATTAAGGTGGATTAAAGAGTAATGGGCCTTAGGTACATGGGCTTTAAGGGATATAAATAACCCTCTTAAACCATCCTAAAACCCTAAATCTCATTTCCATCTTCCATAATCTCTACACACACTCAAAAACACCCACAAGCCTCCCTATACGAACGTGAGAAGAAGAAGAAGATTCAAGATCGATTCTGGCCTAAATCTTTGATATACAATCAAGATACAAGATTGTAGTTCATAACCAAGCTAAGCCGTGACCTAAAAACGGGTAAAGGTACGTTCTTGATCGTTAAAGGTTATGTTTTTATGAACGGTTGCTATGAAACTTGAACCTAGAATAGATCGGGTATGAACGGGTATTAAAGCAGCAAGCTTGATGATAAAATGAACCTGACGAATCCATGGCTATGTACGGCTCGTTTAAAATAAACCTTAGATCTAGTTTTGAACATTTTAAGACTAAAGGTCCAAACTTTATGGCTCCCCGTGTAAGGCCCTGTTCCCGGTAGCGCTACTTTAACGTCGGATTTACTCATAAACACAGTTCTTACAATCAGAGTTAATTAAAACTTTCGCGGAAACGTTAACTTTAATCCTTTGATACCAAACATTAAATCTTTTCTTTAAAACCATAATATAAAACACTATATTTAAAACATCATTTCTTCCATCTTCAGATGCCAGCCGTTCAATCCATGCCACGTGCCCACCTCATGCTTGCTCATTAAACGTATTCACCTGCGTGCATACTAAAAGTCAGCTACGCTAAGTGAGTTCTAGTTAATCAGGCGACATACAATACATACACATATCATACATACATATCCGAAGATATATATCTATACTTAACCAATTACCCTACTAACATACATACATACATACATACATACATACATACATACATACATACATACATGACTACGATCACTAATCCCAGTCTACCGTGAGTACGTTCATAGTTCGCCGTCTATACCTATACTCAAGGTTGTGAACACGTAAAAGGTCCGCAGTCCTTACCTATGTTCACCAGTTATGGTACGTGCAAGGTCCGCAGTCCTTCCCTATACCATCCAATATAGACAACACGTACAAGGTCCTCAGTCCTTCCCTATGTTGCAACCTAAACCATAGAACGTACGAAGTCCGCAGTCCTCCCCTATGCTACCACAACACAAATATAGCACGTATAAGGTCCACAGTCCTTTCCTGTGCTGACGCCTATCTACGTTACGTATAAGGTCCGCAGTCCTTACCTACGTTGGCGTCTATATCCTATAACACGTATAAGGCCCACCGTCCCTATCTACGTCTACATATATCATCTACATCATGTATAAGGCCTGTAGTCCTTAACAACGCCATCACCAGCCGAGTCTATGTCCATCAGAAGTTAGAGGGATTTGCCATCCTAACTTACTATGTCGGACGTAGAACTCATATACCATTCCTGTACCTGTATACACATACTTTGCATATACAATAATTACATTATCGCATAAGAACGTAGGCGTTCTTTACATCATTTATTTAACAATCATACCCCTTGTCGATACGTGCAATATCCGAAGATCGTTCACGCCCTTACAAGTGTTCATTGATAACGTTCATACATTATCCATATATAATATTCATACCTTTATTTACAACCTGACAGTACACGCAATATCCGAAGATCGTTCGGTTACCGACAAGAAATCATTCATATCTATCACAAATATCATATAAGGCATACACTTACCACTTAAGGTAAGTGTATTAGCTAATCACATCGAGTATGCACACAACCCCGAAAACATAGTAAGGAATGGGGCTAGAAACTCACCTGGATCCTGTTTCTTTTTCCGTTTATCGTAATTCCCTTCTTTGATTGTGCCCTGCTAACTGTATATATAGGGTAATGTGTATCAATACTTGTCTGATCTAATCTATAGGTCTAGTACTAGCTTTGTGTTCACTTTGTACATAGAGTTTTAATGTAAGCGAACCTGATAAGCGAACTTACTGATAAGCGAACTTAGATATATAAGTGAACTTGTTGCTGAGCGAACTTATATATATATAAACGAACTTATTGATAAGTGAGCTTAGATATGTAAGCGAACTTACCAATGAGCGATCTTATATATATAAACGAACTTATTGATAAGTGAGCTTAGATATGTTAGCGAACTTACCATTGAGTGATCTTATATAAAAGAACTTATACGTAAGCGATCTTGCCCAGCGAACTTATTAAGGGCGAAGTTAAATGTTAGCGAACTTAGGTTAAGCGAAAATATATATAGGCGAACTTATATGCAAGCGAACTTGCATGTTCGCGAACTTACTTCAGCGAACTTGTTGTAGCAAACTTGCTGCAGCGAGCTGCTGTCCACGGGTTCGCTTCATCGCACGTTTCGTGACCTTGATTCACTTGATATGGTTCGGCCTTAGCCCCGAACGTTCCCTTAACCGTTCTCGTCCTTATCTTGACCCGTTCACATCATAAAGTTTGAATCTTTATCGTAAAAATGTCCCAAAACTAGATCTAGGGTTCATTTTAGACGAGCCGCACATGTTTGAAGGTCCATTAAGTTCGTTTCATCATCAAGTTTACAACTTTACATTTCGTCTATACCCGAGCTATTCTCGTTTCAAGTTTCAAGGCTTAGCGTTTATAAAAACGTAAACTTTAATATGAAGAACATACCTTATGTGTTCGTTTGGTCTCGGTTAGTTAGGTTGTTAACTCTAGATCTTGCGTATATCTTGTATATGGAAGATATATTAATACCCACGCTCGCACGATCTCGTTCTTCCCTTTCCTCTCTCGGCCGCGATTAACAAAGAGGCGTGTGTGTGTTTTTGAGTGTGTGTAGAGATTATGGAAAGATGGAATGAGAAGTTAGGGTTTTAGGATGGTTTAAGGGGTATTTATATCCCTTAAAGACCATGGACCTAAGGCCCATCCCACCATCTTAATCCATTTAATTAATCCAAGCCCAACATCCTTTCTTTATTAATACTAATTACTTATTTATCCCCAATAACTAATCGCGACTTTCTTTTATTAAATATTAAAGTTTTAGGATGTTACAAGCCTTCCCCCTAAAAGAGGTTTCGTCCCCGAAACCTAACTTATTCCTTGTAAAAGGAATACTTCCTACATTCACGCACTTTATGGAATCATATTTGCTTTCTGGGTTATCCTTCTTACTCTTGACTTTGCAGTCACCGAGTGATGTTCATGTATTTTAGCTATTTAGGTAGCTTGTCCATGAGGCCCTCGATGTACCAAGTCTCGTCTCGTCCTTCCAAGGGGCATCACTTCGTACTATTTAACACTACTATCTAAAACGACATTTTATCATAACACAACAATCATTCATAACCAAACTCAATATATTACACGTCACAGATAAGGATAACTTTTAATCCTTAACACAAAACAAGTTCTTAGGCATTCATAATTTAAAACATAATAAAACTATTGCATAAGCAATTATTCCTTCATTGAGTGCTCATCTCTGCAATTTTCCTAAGTCTTTACCCTTTCGCACCTCCCGCCTCTGATTCCTTGCAATCCCTAGCCATGTGGTCAGCTTTACCGCACTTGAAGCATTTCGGGCGATCAGGGCATTTTCGAGAGTAATGCCCACTCTTTCCACATCGATAGCACTTGTCCGTTCCAGTCTTGCATTCTCCCTGGTGCACTTGCCCACACTTCTTGCATGCATCCCTGTTTCCAACCTTACTCTTCCTTTCATCAGTGGTTGTTACCATGTCGCCAGACCGCTTAGCAGGAGTAGCCCATTTCTTCTCCTTCTTCTCCTCGACCGCATCAGCTGCCGCCAAGTTGTCATAGACCATTTCTGCGAGTCCCACAGCAGAATCAAAGGTAGCAGGTCTACTAGACTTGACTAAGACGCGAACATTCTGTGGTAGCCCCCTGATGTAACACTTAATTCTCTTGGCTTCGGTGTTCAAAATGTCTGGCACAAGCCTAGACAGGAGGTTAAATTCAGTGGTGTATTCGCGGTGTGTCATCTTTCCCGACTTCAGACTCAAAAACTTCATCTCAACCCTTTCGACCTCTGCATCAGCACAGAACCTCTTCATCACCAACTCTTTCAGATCCTCCCACTTCATCGCCTTAATCTCACACCGGGTCTTCCTCTGCTCCACACTTTCCCCCCAATACATAGCTTCATCACCAAATGACAGAGTGGCATAACCCACTGCTTGGTCGGGACAGCATTCGCTAATGCGGATAATCTTATCCATGGCGGTTATCCATTGAAGAGTAGCGATTGCGTCTCCCAAACCAGTTAGCTTCGGCGGGTCACAGCCTTGAAGGACTTGTAGTTACACCCACCTCGGCCTTTCTTTCCATCATCAGCTTTCACAGACCCCGCTTCACTTGAGTCACCCTTCACTCCCTCACCGTCTTTCCTACCATTCTCTCCTGATCCTTCATCAGTTCTCCCATGACTTCCAGCAGATCTTTCTGGATTATAGTTCTTCATAGCAGCGACTACAGCTTGAACAATGGCTGTTTGAACAGCAGGGTCAAGTTGAAAACCCCTTCGTTGTTGCTCGGGTTTCTTCCAGCTGTGCTTCCTTCGTCTCCGGTGTTGGAAGCTGCCTCTACTGAATGTTGTCGTACCAGACGAGGCCTACCAAGACGTCCAGTTCGACCCCCAGTTCCAGCAATTACTCCAGCTCCAGCCATCGTATTCTAAAAGGGAAAACACAAACGTTATCACTCTAGGAATTATTTAGCACATGATTCGTAAGGTAAGTAGCTAATGACATTGATCAAGTGTAATTAACTATTTGCATTACTCCTCAGGTTCTAAATACTTCCCTTTGTGATTTCACTTGTGCTAGTTTCTACTTTTAAATAGTTAATCAATCAAACAATCAAGAAATCCTATCCCTAACCTGCATATATCCTCCCTTTGACAATTAAGCGAACATCTTTATACATTATTTAACATACTTTACCGTTACTGAGCTTGCTTGAGTGACACATGGCTATCTTGAACTGGAATCTTCTTTCTTTTCTTACTAAATCTCATTCTCTGTTCGAGTCTAAGCATGTAGGATGCTTAAATCTCTCGAACTTTGATCTGATACCAACTTGTAAAAGGTCTTGTCTAGGGCTTAGTCATCATAGGCGTTTTCACGTGTCCTGGTGTTCGATACTCGAACTTCTTAGGTCTATACTACTTGTGACCGGTACACTTTCCAGTTGTGTGTGGTGTATTAGGAGTTTCCATTTTAAATTACAAGTTTAGTTGTGAGTCCTATAGAAAGAGAACTCAATAGACACATATCAGTTCTTTAAATTCTCGATCCATCAGCCATTGGTATGTGGACCCTGCATTTTTTAATCCGAATGGCATCATCTTGTAACGGTGTGTGCCATTATCCGTGCGGAATGCAGTTTTCTCTTGATCCTCTTCCGCCATATGGATGTGATGGTATCCCTTGTAAGCATCTAAGAAACACTTGTACTGGAAAGGTACTAGCACATCCACTTTCAAGTATAATTTCGGAAACAGATAAAAATATATGGGGCACGCTTTGTTTAGATATTTGAAGTCGATGCACATCCGCCATTGACCATTTGCTTTGCATACCATAACTGAGTTGGCTACCCATGTCTGGTATTGTATTGTGAGGATGATCCCTGCGTTATTGCACTTGCTCATTACAAGCTTTCGTATAATTGGAACAAAAGCTGAGTTAACTTTCAACCGATGTTCCGCCTTGGATCTTGGTACTCCCGTCATGTCCGCGGGTGTCTAGGTGAATATGTCGAGATTACTGATGAGGAGTCTTTTAAGCGCCAAACGAGTGGGGTTCGAGAGAGTGGGCCCGATAGTGATGCTTTGCTCCGGGAACTTTCCATTGAGCACCCACTTCTCTGGCTCCCCTTAGACCACTGCCTTCATCGCCTTCTTTGGCGGAACGCTTGTATTCGCCACGTGGCATTCCCTATTGGCATGGATCATTTCTATTCCCGTGGGGGTTGATACCCCCAACATTCCATGCGTTGTGGATGAGCTGGCGTTAAATTCTCCTATTGCTTCTTTTCCCAAGAGATTTCATAGTATGGGTGTGGGGTTTCCATAATGAGGAAGTCCACGTCTTCCGTTCTTAAATGTTTCCTATCGCTAAGAGTAACCGAAAATGTTAACTGTCCCAACGGGTATTCAACACTCTAGTTAAAACCAGTTATCGGTGCAATGATAGGAACTAAGTGACACCTGCCTTCTTCATCAAATAGGTCAAAACATTGTCGTACATTATATCAGATATTAGTCCCGCGTTTATGAAGATACGGGATGTCCTATAATGCCCAAAATCGGCGATGATCACTATTGAGGCTTTTTGTTGGCGCCGCCTTTGACTTTTGAAATAATGACTTGTTCTTCTTTCCCTGTAGCCTATTCTGTCTGCTGGCACTTCTTGTTTTTTGCACCACCTAGGATCATGTTGGAATGAAGTGTTTGATTTTCTTCCTTGATTGTCCGCCTTCATGACATGCGGTTCGCTTCGCGCCTCTCTGAATGTGTTTTACCAGGTGTTCCAACTTTCCAATTCGGACAGATTCATCAATAGCATCCTTCATATTGTAACACTGATTTGTTGTGTGACCATGTTGTTCATGATAGTCACAATACCGTGTTGTGTCAGTGTTTGGCCCTGGTTTGAACGATGAAGGCTTTTTGAACTGGATACCTTCCGAATACATGATTTGTGCCGAGCTTTAGATAGAGGTGTCCACCTATTGTAAGGATGCGAGTGCACATTTTGTTTGTTTTAAGCGCATCTGTCACACCCTCAAATTTTGACTAACGGAGTTTTAGCGCGAGGCGTATGACATACCAGGATCAAGCTCATTTGTTATACCAAACATCCAATTCAAAATATTCTAAATCTTATTTAAGTCTCAATCAAACATGTGAAAACAAAAACAAGACCATACAATTTAAAGTTTTGCGGAAGCGTAATAAATGGTTTAAAATAATCCACCGCGTGCTCAAACATGCACAACCATCAAATGTAAACAATGTGAAATAAAGTTCATGCGACAACTGTGACTCCTGACATATGCAATGCAACCTGCTCCTTAGCACATCTAGCAGCCTAGGCAAGTTAAAATATTCAAGGGTCAACATGAGGTTGGTGAGTTCATAAGTTGTAGTAAAAAGTAGTATATACATTATAGATAGTATACGTAGCATAAGTAGTGTATGTATAAGCAGATTTAGAACTTTTCAAATATAACAGGGTACAAGCTACTAGACGTTTGAACCGAAGCTGACTGTATGTATGCCTTCTTATTAGGTCTACACCAACACTGGCGTATAAAAGTTAGGTATATATAAAACCCGTTTTATGGCATCATAGCCATGCTAGCGCGACTAGCCCGGGTGGGGTTTGTCAAACCCAGTAGTAGTACTCCATATAACCCCGCCATCCCATCCTATCGGTTCAAGGTAACGTAAGGACTTTAAGTAATATAAGGGCATCTAGTATAAACTTGTGATATATAAGAAACTACATAAATCCAAAACAAGTCGTTGCGTTTTTCTCCGGTAAGTATATCCATGTTTTCTCCTCGAAAACAAGTATGAGAAAAAGTTTTGTGTTTTCAATCCTGAAAACATGTATACGAAAATAGTTTAGTGTTTTCAATCGAGAAAATAAGTAACGAAAATGTTTGGTGTTTTCTCTTCAGAAAACAAGTATACAAAAATAATTCTGTTTTTTCTCTTTAAAAAAATAGGAAAAAGCATGAACTCATTTGATGTCGTGTGTAATAGACTTTTCTCAAAACCAAAAGGATGCACTTGAATCGCTAAACGTTACCATTTAACATTAGAAATCATGTGAATCACTCAAAGACACCATCAATTACAAGAATCAAGATTCCATTGAAGATGAATTAGGGTTTGGTTGAAGATTTGAAACATGAGAGAGGGAGAGAAGATGTCGATGGTTTTGGGGTTGGATTAGGGTTTGATTATTTTATTAATATTATATTTAAACACATTTACAAGAATGGCCCCTTATAAAATGAGTTTTGGCTATAAACGAACTTTTTAACATCAAATCTGGTAATAACGAATCGCTATAACTAAAACTATAACCAAAGTATATAAACCCAAGCCTCGTTATTTCGTAAAATTTTATTCTTGTAAAAGCTGAAATCGTATAAGTTACGCGCAATCTTTCGCAGTTTCATGAAACAAGTTGTGAACTAAACATATAATCATTTAGCATGTAATTTCACACATATAATATATAAAAATATGCTCGAAATATTATTTTCATAAATCAACTAATAGCATATTAAGTAAGCATAATGTACTAAATGGTGTAACACATAAAATCATCTAGCACTTAACAATTATATCCATATTATTTTTAACATTATTGATTCGACATTGAACACCAACGCGTACTGACAGACGCATGTGTGTGACTCGTTATTGACTTGTGTAAATGATATGCATGACCTTTAAAATAACGGAGTTTGGGTTAACAAAGTTAACGTGAAAATGAAGGGTGTCACAACTTACTCAACGTGATGTCCTTTGTCTGGGGCTCTTGGTTTATTCGTGACCAGACCGAGCTGACTTTCATGCCTTGGCGGGCCCAATTGATATCATTTCGCGCATCAGTGCGCGGTAGTTCTTTCCCCAAACTTTTTTTTTCTGTTCGAGCGTACCTTTTTTCCGTTGTCATGATAGCATCCCAACTCTAAGGCAAGCCATCCCGTCTAGTAAGAGTGCGAATGAGGCCGTCATACCGCACATTTTAGCAGAAAGCAGCGCGCATGATCTCGTTGCCCACACCACCAATGTTAAAACCTGGTAATGAAATCTTCTATTGTTTAATTATCTTTGCGAGTGATGCTGAGAATGTCTGTCGGGTCACTAATGTGGCATCGTTGTCGGTTGAATTGTTGAGTAAACTTGTTTGTTAAGTCATCCCAATTCTCTATTTGGCCTTCTGGTAAGCGGTCAAACCATGCCCGTGCCGCTCCTACGAGCGTTAAAGTGAATATGTGGCACCAAAGTGGCATTGTCCACCCCGAGACCATGCCAGCAACGATGTAGGTATGTAGGTGGTCGATTGGATCAGATAGACCATCATACTAACCCATTGTCGGTGGAATTTTTGGATTTTCTGATAGTTCCTCCTCCGCGATTCTCTTGGTGAACTTAGATTTCCTGCCCGAAGCGATTGGCCTGTATGGCTTTGAAAAATCTTCATTCGTGTCTGGATGGTATTTGATGAGTTTCTTAATGGATGGATCTTGATCCTTCCATCTTTGTTCGTAATCTAGATCTTCCAAGTGCGAGTTTGTTGTATGGATTGAGCGATGTGGTTTGTTGCGCTCTCCTGCTTGGATATTCGCCTGGACTCGTACTTTCTCCAATGTTGATTCTCATGATTTATGAATTATTGGGGTCGACTCATTCTCATCGTTATCATAATCTTCGTCAGCCCTAATACTGCTCGCTTCTCCGCCGAACAAGGGTCAAGTTAGAACAAAAGATGATATTTTTACTGCATTTTAGCCATGATTTTTTTTATATTCCCTTCCCACCAAGCCATGATGCTTGGTGGCAGGGGTATTTGCGATTGTGGCTGTGACTTTGTTTTGTTCGTTGCTGTAATGGTTGGTCGAAGGGTGGACGCGTTAACGATGCCTTTGACGCTACCCATTACGGCGGCAGTTTCAGGTGTTCATATTGATTGGAATTTGACGACTGGCCAACCGCTTTTGTGGGTGTTTTTCAGCTCATTTGAACCAAAAACTTTGTTACAATAACTCTTTTAGCAAAAATGCACGGATGGCGCCAATGAAGAACACGAAATCCCCCTTTGGTCTAATTACTTATTCCAAGGGTGATGATTAGGTATATCCCACGATGGATTGTACTCCTCTTTGGCGCAAATGAGTGATACACCTATAAAACAGAACACCATGAGCTCGTTACAAGTGAAATGGGGAGGGGATCCTCTCGTAACCACCCTCTAGCGTGAGAATCGGTATTGACATGAATAGTACTTGTAAACAAAATGAGAGTAAGTTAAGGATGTTGAATTTCTTTACCGTTTATAGGTGGGTTGGTATTTATAGCCATTGGAGAAGAGATAGAGGATATGACCAACCGCCTTGTCAGGCTTCTCACCAATCATACTCCTTGCACGTGTGTCAAAGGGAGTTGGTGGGTGTCGTGGCCATTTGATGTTGACATGTCATACCATGTTGTACAATTGACAATGTGTTGTTCGTCCCTTATTGGTAGGGCGTCTTTTACGATAAGTATCCTTCCTTTTTGCACCATGCTCATGGATCTTTGGTGCTCCCATTCCCGAGGTGTTAGAAAAAGTTAAATATATAAGCATATAACATTCAGCGCCATGGTTTCTGCATGGCGTCTGGCCCGTATAACCGGCGGAAGTATTTATATTGTGTTTATTGGTGGGTTTAGTGCCCTACCTCTACAATAATCAAAATGTTCTACTCACACAATCTACCGGCAAAAAAGAGTCCCTTGGGTAGAGTGTGGCTTGCATCACATTATCAAAAGGAAATCACAAAAGAGAGCTGTAAAAAAGTCAATATCCCATCCACTGTTGATTCGCCGGTCTTGTTTCTTTCATTTGGCTATTTCTTTATTTTTCTTAAAAGTTTGGAATTTTTTAATGTTTTTTCAAACCATTTATTAAATGTTGATTTTATAAGATTATGGTTTTAATATTTTTAATTATGCATATATTTTAAGTTATAGATGGCAAAAAAGTTATTTTATTTTTTTTTAACAGTGAATTTCATTAATAAGCTAGCAAGGCGCTAGAAATCGAACAACATAACAAATATACATTGAAATTACACCAATCATTCCAAGCCAAAATTTTTAAACGAAGAAGAATGGTTTTTAATCCAAAGAAGCCCAAAGATTTTATGCTCTCTACCGTTTTAGAAAATATAGCCGACTTGTTTTGAAAGATGACTTCGTTGCGGGTCTTTCATATGCTCCAACAGGCCGTGAGAATGATCCCATATAGCACCTTGTTTTTCTTGTTCCCAAAATTGCTCAATTCATGAGTATTAAGCAAATCTCGGATCGAAAATCAGAGAAATTGATGTGCGAAATATATATATAAATAAAACACAAGTCACAACTAAGCTTTAAAAACCAAACAATCTATCCTAGTTCACACAAATGGCAAGTGTACCAGTCGCGTATAGCACAGATGAAGAAAGTCCGGATATCGAACTCGAAGACACGTGAAAACGTTTATAATCACTAAACTCTAACCAAGACTCACCAAAATATTTAATTGATTTATTTTAGAATTGATTTAACTACTTAACTTAACTAAATAAAAACTTTTAACAAAACTTCGGAAACTTTGACTGCAGTGATAAAAACGTCTACCTAGGTAAGAATCATATTGAAGAAGATGACAAGACAATGGATTGAAAACTCTCACGACACCGGTTCTAAAGGATGACACAACTAAGGTTCGCTCAAGAAGATCAGATCACCTCTCGGTCTCACTAACAAACTCTAACTTATCTTAGTTGATTTTAAGAACAAACCGGGAAAACAAATTATTAACGTGTTCTAATGCCGACTCACCTCTCGGTCTCACCGACACACTAGCCTAATGGAAACGAATACTACGTAACCAAGGATAGAGGAACAATTCAACTTAACTTAAACTAGACCAACTAACCGCTCAAACACCCAAACCCGACAAGAACACAACCCGCTCTCGCGCGATCTTAATTCTAACAAGTAAAAGTAATGAGACGAGTTTACTTCTTATGACCTCTCGGTCTCTAAGAAGGTGTTTCACAACTGATTTTTTCTAATTAATTTACCCACTTATCCCTACGGTTGTACACCCCACAAACAAACCCTAAACACAAAGTAAAGCGCTTTAAACATGCAACAACTAATCAAAACCGATTCAATTAATTAAAGCACGAGGTTATTAGGTATAATCAAACAAAACACAGCCACCAAACACAATCTTATTTACTATTAAATCAAACTTTACATTAACAATTTAAGCCATGATCATTAACAATCCATATTACTAGTCAAAACCTAACAATATTCATCAAACCTAGGTAGAACAAACAAGATTAGCTACTCATTAATTTTGGACAGCCATTAACATTCAAGTAAAACATCATAAACATCAACATAAACATAATCAAACTCATTCAAGATCCAAGAATAACTAAATCAAAGTCAAACAATCAATTACATGCAAAACAATCCAAAGAAAAAGATCAATTTAATTAGTTAGGGTTCTTGAACAATAAACAAAGTTTAAAGATAATTACTTTGGGTTATATGGCTTAGTTTATGAATGTATTTGATGCCTAGCAGCTGCACAAGAGTCTCCTTGGTGTTCTTCTTCCTCTCCAGCCGTCACAGCCACCACAGCCGCCGACTTTTCTTCTTTTTCCTTCCATCTTTGCTGCTGCCGATCGGAACTCTTGAAGGAGTTAGGGTTTTTTTTAATTTCGGTTTTTAGGGCTGGATAATGGTTGAGAATTAAATTAATTAACTTAATATAATATCATGCAAGGCTTCTAACTTGTGGGCTTGGGTTGGGCCTTGAGTTGTAGCTTTAAAACTTGACCAAAAAGGCCTCTAGAATCTTCCAAATTAACTCTTTTTTCACCATCTTTCATAAACCTACAATTAACATTTAAACTTTGTAAATTATTGCACTTAACCCCCAATACTCTCATAAAATAAACAATTAAGCACAAAAACCATGGTAAAATCATAAGGAAAGTAAGTGTGTTTTACTACAAATCAAACATCCCCACACTTAAGACTTTTTCGTCCCTGAAAAAGATTTGACTGCAGTTGGATCAGAATCGGAAAATCAAAGTCAAATCAAACATATAGGTTAGATTTTAAAGCTCAGAAAAACGCAAAAACCGCGATCATCAATATTGTTGTCCACCTAAACCCATGCCTTAATCTTTACCGGGACAAATAAGATCCGACAATAATATTACTTAGTGGTTTACACAATCAAGACTCGCTTATTTTCTGCTTTTACCGGACCAGACCACCCCAACTTGACTTAAACCTCAAAATTAGCAGAATTAAAACTTTGTTGCTCAATATTTATGAATAGTTAAGACGATCAAGGGTATTGTTTATCCACCTAAGCTTAAGCATCAAAGTCTACCAAGCAGCAATTAGATACGATTAAGGTTCAATTAATTTATAGCTAGTGCTCCCCACAACATGACATACCCCCGTTATCAAGCAATACCCCAAATCCATCACCATAGGTGAGTATGCAAAATTTCATCTGTAGGGCTTACATGTAGCGTGTCCCTTGTGGTCCGTTTCTTAATGGTAATGAGACGCGAGCAAGGGGAACCCACATGGCTAACAGCGTGGATGATCAAGTCTGTAGTGTATTTGTACTTTTGCACTTTTTGTGATCATGTTTATTGACTTATAAGGGTTTGCTCTTTGGCTTTATTTTAAATATCCACAACCCCACTTAGGAATTGTGAATACCCAGATAAATAGATTGCATACAGACCCATGGTCTCCGGACCCGAAGCATCCCATCAATACAGGATTTAAGGTTATAAAACCATACGCCAATGAGGTGTAAAACACTAAACTAGCAGTTTAAGATTTATATCACAGGCTACACGGCATACTCTAACGTTAAACCTACCCAAGCATCATATGATAACGTATTCAAATTTTTAAAACTCATGATATTTCCATTTTTTCATACCAAAATTTGAGGCTTGAGTATGGCCCGACCTTTCATTGCTTATTTTCCACGGACAAAACGCTTTACCCACAAAAGATTTCCATTTTAACCATTTTATCAAATTTGCCCTTTCATTTTCAAGGCTGAGCCTACTGACACATCCCAAGTTAAGTGCGCTTTCTTTTATTTATCTCATATTATTAGTAGTTTGAAAAACCGATTTCCGATAAATATCATCATCTCCCACTTTAATGCAAAAGAAACTAAAAACAAGGGACATTTTTTTTACTTAAACAACGTACGAAAACGAAAAACAAGTGAAAACTTTTTATTTTTTAAATTTTTTTTTCTACAACTAAGTAAAATAAATTCCCATCCCCACACTTAGAACGAAATCGTCCTCGGTGAGAACAAGGAAAATAAATAAAATAAAAATAAAACGTAAAGCATATAATTAATACTTGAAAGAACAGAAATTAAAATAGAGAACGGGTTACTCCCCTGGTTTAAATGCAGATTCTTCATCAGCTGTGTATGACTCGAACGAACGACCGTATAGCATTTCATTCGCGGCCGCAACCTCGGGTGAACCAGTTCCAAAACGCCATCAGAGCTACCATGCGCATAATAATACCTGTAACAACTCAAACTCGCTCGCATGTAGCGGCGTACGAAACAGAAAACAAAAACATAAGAAATAAACATATTTTTGTGTTTTTGATTTTTTTAATTTTTTTGATTTTTATTAAATATTTATTTTTTTGTATTTTTATGTTTTTATAAATATAAATAAAAATAAAACAAATAAAAACAGATAATAAAGAGAATCATAATACAAACTCTACAACTCGGGCTGTCTCCCGAGTGATGCATCCATCACGCCTATTCCTCGGTTAATGAGTCAAGGTAAAACACCTTGACTGTCTGATCAGTTATCGGCTCTCCTATGTAGTGCTTCAATCTATGGCCGTTCACCTTAAACCTCCCGCTTCGATCTTGTATCTCAATCGTGCCATACGGGAAAACTTCAGTGACCGTGAACGGTCCCGACCATCGGGATTTCAACTTTCCCGGGAATAACCTCAATCGTGAGTTATACAGTAAAACCTTATCCCCACACTTAAACTGCTTATTACCCTTCAATTTCCTGTCATGCAGTTCCTTCGTATGCTCCTTATACCGAAATGATTGTGCATATGCGTGATCCCGGAGCTCCTCTAATTCGTGTAATTGATGGAAACGATTACCCTCTGCGGCGGGTAAATCCAGATTAACCCTTTGAAGAGCCCATGAAGCGCGGTGTTCCAATTCAACAGGAAGATGACAGGCCTTCCCATAAATCATCCGAAATGGAGTGGAACCAGTCGGAGTCTTGTAGGCTATACGAAAGGCCCACAGAGCGTCATCTAATTTGTCGGACCAATCCCGACAATTTGAACCAACCGTTTTCTCGAGAATACGTTTGATTCCTCGATTACTCACTTCTACTTGCCCACTAGTCTGTGGGTGGTAGGCGGTCGCAAGCCGATGGGTGACCCCATAACGCTTCAATGCCTTATCCATCTGCGAGTTACAAAAGTGAGTACCTCGATCACTGATCAAGGCTTTCTGGACTCCAAAACGAGCAAATAGACTTTTTAGAAAACGGACTACCACTCGGGCATCATTGGTGGGTAGAGCTTTGGCCTCAACCCACTTAGACACGTAATCAACGGCCACGAGTATGTATTTGTTTCCACGCGAAGATGGAAACGGTCCCATGAAATCAATACCCCAAATATCAAAAACCTCACAAACTTGAATGGCATTCTGGGGCATTTCATTTCACGAAGAAATGTTGCCGACACGCTGGCAACGATCACAACTCTTAACGAACAGATGAGCATCCTTAAAGATAGACGGTCAGTAAAAACCAGAATCAAAGACTTTCTTTGCCGTAGAACTCACACCGTGGTGACCTCCAGTCGGTCCCACATGACATTGGCTCAAAATTTGCCATCCTTCCTTGACATCTACACACCTTCTAATAAGCTGATCCGCACCAATTCGGAAAAGATATGGATCGTCCCAAAGGTAAAATTTGATGTCAGCAAAGAATTTCTTCTTTTGCTGGTAAGGCTTCTTTGGGAGGTATCCGTCAGCAAGATAGTTCGCGAAATCAGCAAACCATGGAAAACCTTCCTCGTGTGCAGTAGCAAACATCAGACTCTCCGTCGGAAAACGATCGTCGATCCTAACTCTCAAATCTCCTAAATCAACTCCCTCTAGACGTGGAAGGTGATCAGCCGCCACATTCTCGGCCCCCTTTTTATCACGGATCTCTATATCGAACTCTTGAAGCAACAGGATCCATCGAATAAGACGAGGCTTAGCATCCTGCTTGCTGAAAAGATATCTAATAGCGGCATGATCCGTATAAACAATCGTTTTGGACAAAACCAGATAGGACCTAAATTTGTCGAAAGCGAATACCACAGCTAGAAGCTCTTTTTCGGTGGTGGTATAGCTTTCTTGTGCGCCACTTAAGGTCCGGCTCGCATAGTTGATCGGATGAAAATGTTTATCCTTCCGTTGTCCAAGAACCGCTCCGACTGCGAAGTCGCTCGCGTCACACATCAACTCGAATGGTAACGACCAATCGGGAGCAACCATGATTGGGGCGTTAACGAGTTTTTCTTTTAGAATATCAAACGCCTCGATACACTGCTCAGAAAAAACAAATGGAGCATCCTTCTCCAAAAGTTTGGTAATGGGTCTCGCGATTTTAGAAAAATCTTTGATGAACCGGCGGTAGAACCCGGCATGACCTAGAAAGCTACGAATTGATCTCACAGAAGTAGGCGGGGGAAGATTAGAAATGGTCTCAACCTTTGCCCGGTCAACCTCTATCCCCGCACTTGAGATTCGATGACCTAGAACAATGCCCTCGCGAACCATGAAATGACATTTTTCCCAGTTAAGGACTAGGTTGGTGTCAACGCAGCGGGACATCATCCTCTCGAGATTTGATAAACAATGATCGAAGGAACTCCCAAATACGGAAAAATCGTCCATGAACACCTCCATGGAGTCCTCGATCGTATCATGGAAAATGGCCACCAAACACCTCTGGAATGTGGCCGGAGCGTTACAAAGACCGAACGGCATACGTTTGTAAGCAAACGTTCCGTAAGGGCAGGTGAAAGTGGTTTTCTCCTGGTCGTCGGGAGCTATCGGAACCTGGACGTACCCGGAGAAACCATCTAGGAAGCAGTAGTACTGCTGACCTGCAAAACGCTCTAACATCTGATCAATGAATGGGAGAGGAAAGTGGTCTTTCCTGGTGGCATCATTCAATCAGCGATAGTCAAGGCAGACTCGCCATCCCGTCACAGTCCTCGTGGGAATAAGCTCGTTCCTCTCGTTGGTGATGACAGTCATGCCACCCTTTTTAGGAACCACTTGGACTGGACTCACCCAAGCACTATCAGAAATGGGGAAAATGATCCCCGCATCAAGGAGTTTAATGATATCCTTCTTTACGACCTCTTGCATTTTCGGATTAAGCCGCTGTTGCGGCTGGACGACAGTTTTGAAATTTTCCTCCATGAGGATTTTATGAGTGCAGAACGAAGGGTTGATACCCTTGATGTCGATAATCTTCCATGCAATAGCGTCCTTGTGCTCTCGTAGTACCCTCAACAACTTCTCCTTCTCGACCTCGGTCAACGCAGATGCAATGATAACCGGAAGCTTCCTCTCCTCATCTAAAAATGCATACTCAAGGTGGGAAGGTAAATCCTTAAGCTCTAAGAAAAGGGGAGGACTCTCGACCGAAGGTCGGTCCATCGGATCGTCTCGTACGATCTCAGCAGACACGCCAGATTCAGGGGTATGCGACTCGGTGTTGTCATTTAAGGACTGATTGGTTACGTCAACCATTTCAATCTCCGGAATCTCCCTATCGAGAATATGGGTGTCGGAGGCAGATCGTCCACAAATTTTGCTGAGAAACTCCCCGACATGCTCCATGATGGTATCAATGAAGTATAAGGAGTCATCAGCAGACTTGGGGTGTTTCAGTAACTGTCGAACATCAAAGGTGACGTTCTCATCCCCAACTCTTAAGATTAATTTACCCTCGTAGACATCGATCAATGCCTGTGCAGTGGCAAGGAATGGTCGGCCCAAGATGAGTGGGACACTATCGTCATCGTTCATGTCCAGGATGACAAAGTCCACCGGGAAGATGAACTTGTCGACAAGAACAAGCATGTTCTCGACCACCCTTCGGGGGTATTTCACAGAACGATCAGCAAGCTGGATACTCATACGGGTAGGCCTCGGTTCGCCTAGACCCAACTTGCGATACACGGAATACGGCATGAGATTAATACTGGCACCAAGATCTGCCAGCGCATGGACGACCGTATTATCACTCAAGATGTAGGGAATTGTGAAACTCCCAGGATCGGACATCTTTTCTGGTAACTTTCTCTGCAAGACTGCAGAGCAACCAGCACTCAGAGGAATGGAAGAGAATTCGGCTAACTTCTCTTTGTTCGAAAGAATATCCTTAAGAAACTTTGCATATTTGGGCATTTGCGTAAGTGCCTCAAGGAAAGGAATATTAAGATGAAGTTGCTTCAGTAGATCAAGAAATTTGGAGTTCTGCTCCTCGTCTCTATCCCTCCGGACTCTCCCGGGAAATGGGAGTCTACGTTTGTAGACTCTCGGTGTTGTGCTGGGTAATGGTTGGTTCTCGGCCTGTGCTGAACTTCCGGGGCTGTGCCTCTGATGCACCATGGACGGTGGAGACTCCAACTGAATCTCCTCGTCTACCTACTCCTCTACATCTACCGCAGGCTCGTTAACGACTCCTCTCGTCACCTCTTGAATCACGGGCTGGCTACGTGCCCCCGCACCGCTCCGTGTCGTCACAGCCTTCGGATTTTGTTCAGTGTTACTTGGAAGTGTACCTAGCGACCTCTCATTTAGACGACTTGCTAACTCTCCCATCTGACGCTCAAGATTTTGAATTGACGCTCCTTGATTTCTCATGAATGACTCGTGCTCCCGGAATTTCTCTTGAGTTTCTTTGTGACGGGAGTCCTCTCGAGTCATGAGTTGCGACAGCATCTGTGTCTGCTGTGCCATCATCTCCTCTAACGTGGGCTTCTTCTCCCCACTACTAAGTCCCTCACCGGAATCCTGGAATAGGCTCTGACGTTGCTGGAAGCCGGACTGATTTCCGTTCCTCCGGTTGGAATTTTGGTTACCTCTCCACCCCGAATTATAAGAATTGAAAGAATGTTGATTTGGGTTTGGATTATTAACGAAGTCGACTGCCTCCTCCTGGAAACCTACGGGGCACTGAACAGTATCATGTCCCCCTCTACAGATCTCGCATAACTTACTTTTCACCTGCAAGTCCTTCACGATCTTTGCTAACGCTTCAACTTGTGCCGCAAGTGCGGTGCTCGTGTCGACCGAATGCATGCCGCGTGATAGGGAATCGACGGTTTTGGTACTCTTAACTGGTGGTCGCTGGTATCCACTCATGGATAAACCGTTAAACAAGGCAATGCACTCATCCGTATCTTTCGTTGTCAGTAGGTTACCTCCTGCAGCTGTGTCGAGCATACTCTGAGTTGCGTACGTCACTCCGTTGTAGAACTTCTCAACACCCGCCCAGTCTTGTAGGCCGTGGTTTGGACATAAGGCAAGTAGATTTTTGAACCTTTCCCACGCCTCGTAGAAGCTCTCAGTGTCCTCCATCTGGAAAGAATGAATTTGGTTACGCAAACGAGCGGCCTTAGCCGGAGGATCGTATTTTTCAAGAAATTGGGCTGCCATGTAGCAATGGATCCCTGTGGGAGGGACTCAAGCCACAGAATCGCATGATCAACGAGTGAGAACGGAAAGATTCGGAGTTTGATGGCGTCTTCGGATACGCCGGCAAGATGAAACGTGCCGCAAATTCGTGTGATGCGAGTGATATGAGCATGTGGGTTCTCATGGAGTAACCCGTGAAATTGAGCAGAATGAGCAATCGTGTTCAGAACATTAGATGGAATCTGCCAAGTCGTTTGAACTCCTATAGCCGGTGGAGCAATGCTGGATCTCGCGCCAGCATCGACCGGACGGGCCCGGTCTGCAACTGTCCTCCTCGGTGGTGGATTCGCATCGCACATAATCCTATCCCTAATGACGGGTTCAAAAAAAGTAGGAGAAGAGAACGTATTACCGACGGATGTAGATGAACTGGAAGACGGTTTTGTACGACGTCTCTCAAGAAGCTCTCTCTCTGGTTCGGGAATCCTTCAACTTCTGGTGGTCCTAGAGATCGAGTACGTCGCATACAACTATTAAAATAAATAAAAGAAACTATAATTAGCTAAACTATTTTAAACTAACAAACAAAACAAAACAAATAAGAAAAACAAGTAGTAAACAAGGCAAGTCCTAACTCGAGTCGTTCTTAATACGCCTCAAACCGTGTCCCCGGCAACGGCGCCAAAAACTTGATGTGCGAAAATATATATATAAATAAAACACAAGTCGCAACTAAGCTTTAAAAACCAAACAATCTATCCTAGTTCACACAAACGGCAAGTGTACCGGTCCGTATAGCACAGATGAAGAAAGTCCGGATATCGAACTCGAAGACACGTGAAAACGTTAATAATCACTAAACTCTAACCAAGACTCACCAAAATATTTAATTGATTTATTTTAGAATTGATTTAACTACTTAACTTAACTAAATGAAAACTTTTAACAAAACTTCGGAAACTTTGACTGCAGTGATAAAACGTCTACCTAGGTAAGAATCATATTGAAGAAGATGACAAGACAATGGATTGAAAACTCTCACGACACCGGTTCTAAAGGATGACACAACTAAGGTTCGCTCAAGAAGATCAGATCACCTCTCGGTCTCACTAACAAACTCTAACTTGTCTTAGTTGATTTTAAGAACAAACCGGGAAAACAAATTATTAACGTGTTCTTATGCCGACTCACCTCTCGGTCTCACCGACACACTGGCCTAATGGAAACGAATACTACGCAACCAAGGATAGAGGAACAATTCAACTTAACTTAAGCTGGACCAACTAATCGCTCAAACACCCAAACCCGACAAGAACACAACCCGCTCTCGAGCGATCTTAATTCTAACAAGTAAAAGTAATGAGACGAGTTTACTTCTTATGACCTCTCGGTCTCTAAGAAGGTGTTTCACAACTGATTTTATCTAATTAATTTACCCACATATCCCTACAGTTGTACACCCCGCAAACAAACCCTAAACACAAATTAAAGCGCCTTAAACATGCAACAACTAATCAAAACCGATTCAATTAATTAAAGCACGAGGTTATTAGGTATAATCAAACAAAACACAGCCACCAAACACAATCTTATTTACTATTAAATCAAACTTTACATTAACAATTTAAGCCATGATCATTAACAATCTATATTACTAGTCAAAACCTAACAATATTCATCAAACCTAGGAAGAACAAACAAGATTAGCTACTCATTAATTTTGGACAGCCATTAACATTCAAGTAAAACATCATAAACATCAACATAAACATAATCAAACTCATTCAAGATCCAAGAATAACTAAATCAAAGTCAAACAATCAATTACATGCAAAACAATCCAAAGAAAAAGATCAATTCAATTAGTTAGGGTTCTTGAACAATAAACAAAGTTTAAAGATAATTACTTTGGGTTATATGGCTGAGTTTATGAATGTATTTGATGCCTAGCAGCTGCACAAGAGTCTCCTTGGTGTTCTTCTTCCTCTCCAGCCGTCACAGCCACCACAGCCGCCGACTTTTCTTCTTTTTCCTTCTTTCTTTGCTGCTGCCGATCGGAACTCTTGAAGGAGTTAAGGTTTTTTTTAATTTCTGTTTTTAGGGCTAGATAATGGCTGAGAATTAAATTAATTAACTTAATATAATATCATGCAAGGCTTCTAACTTGTGGGCTTGGGTTGGGCCTTGAGTTGTAGCTTTAAAAAGTTGACCAAAAAGGCCTCTAGAATCTTCCAAATTAACTCTTTTTTCACCATCTTTCATAAACCTACAATTAACATTTAAACTTTGTAAATTATTGCACTTAACCCCCAATACTTTCATAAAATAAACAATTAAGCACAAAAACCATGATAAAATCATTAGGAAAGTAAGTGTGTTTTACTACACATCAGAAATATTACCAATTGCTAACAAATTGCCAAAGTAAAGTAGAAAAATAGCACGAGGTGAAAAGATGCTCGCTTGTCTACTCATATTCTTCACAAAGACTGTAGGTTTTCGGGCCCACATCAACATTTCAATTTGAAAGGTCCACCCGAGTTGAGAGTCTATCTATTCGAATTCATAATAAATGGGATGGACGAATTTGGGATTTGAATAAAAGTTGTTTCATGGCAGCAACCGTGTAGGATCCCGCTGAACCGTTTAGCCAAACCCAAGTGTCTGGAGCAAGCTTTGGAGAGACAGATTGAAGCATATTTAAGCAAATCGAATGATCATTCAACTCGTTTTGATTAAACTGGTCGTTTCCACCTCCATTTCCAAATTGTGTTTCCTTCAACCATCTCGAAACGAGACTGCACCAGACACGCTTTATGTTATTCGATCAAAAACAGGTCAGGAGAGGCTTCTCTTATGGGGACTTAGGCAATCCAAGGATCGATCCAAAATCTGATTTTATCTCCCGAGCCCAAAATGCCTTTGATGAGATTGGCTAAGTTGAGGTCGGAAAAAGCAAGTTGGTTTTCCACTTTAGCAATAGTTTTCCAAGTTCCTGAAAGATAAATTTAATGACGGAGAATAGGCCAAGATCTATTAGAATCGTGTAAGGACATCACCACCTTTCTCCATAGAGCAAGCAGTTTGGTTTTGAATCTCCACCACCACTTGGTTAGAATGGCTATATTTGTGTCTCTAAGAGGGGTTAGACCCAAACCTCCTGCCTTGCCTCTTTGGGGGAAGTAACCCAATTCCAACTAACCCAACAATTTTTTTTATCTTAATTCCCTCCTCAATAGAAATTTCTTCTTTTCGCTTCTAATTGATCAATAATCTTACACAGGGCTTTGAATAGGGAAAAGAATTATGTTGAACAAGCAAATCCCGATGCAATGGAAGTTGAACGTTTTAGCGACTTTGTTGACCACGACATGATGCCAATAAGTTCTCTGGATAATATATGATTTTCTTCCCCATACTCCCTGGACGAAGTACCCCTGCTTTCAGTACTGATGTAGGGGCAACATCGTATTAAGCACAGACTAGTGTAGGGACTGGTGTGAGGTCCACACCTGATCCCGCGTCATCTATTAGATCTTTTAATATGTCTGACACTAAAACACTTTTTCCTGAAACTCAACATGGTTTTGATAACACTGGTATGGTTTTGATAATACTGGTGGTTTATAGATATCCCTGAGGTGGAGGAATTTGAAGTATATTTTTTATTTTCAATATTCAAAACTCACTATTACATTCTTGTTTCAGCAGGACCTTGCGTTTATGGAAGATGATGACGGTACACCAAGTATGTTCATCTTTGACTTTGGAGAATCAACTAAGGTTTGTTCTTTGAATTAAAATATGGAAAATATTTACTATTTCATAAGAATTTGGTTAATATGTTTATTAAGTATACCGTAGATTAAAAACTAAAAAACATTATGTCAAATCCAAGTACAGACTACAGAAAGAACTATGTTTGATTATCTTTAGTCGAAACTAGACTTTTCTTTTATACTTTCAATAATGTCATTTTTTTATTTTAGAATAAATTCTTGACAAAAGTAATAGACCTTTTGTTTTCTCAACAACTTATGCTAGTTCTTTTGTCAGAGTTTAATTTAAATGTAAGTCAATTTTGCATCCTAAAAGTGTCATGTTTAACCCATGAATATTATACAGGTTTGAGGGGTACACCAGAAACAGGATCATTGTTACCAAGAACTAGGTAATGTGTTTGAATATAGGTGGTTTTAATGTTTTAGTGTATGTTATTTTTAACATGTATTTGATGATGATGTTGCAGAGGTGTTGCAAAATGGACAAAAGAAAAGTCAACAGCCACTCCATCTACTTCAAAAAAATTTGGATCTATTGGTATGAAGAGTATTCTAGAAGGAAAAACTAGAAAAGTATGTTCTAGAATTTTTTAAAGATACTGGTAAGTTTCTACTTCTTCTATTATACACTTCAACTATGGTCATAAAAAATTCAACCCTCTTAATTTTGCAGCATCTTTTATTTTCAAATTTTAAAACTATTAAATATCTTTCACTAAAGCCTTTTGATGTGGTATGCATTTGAAGTCAAAGAATCCACATCGTGTGCATTATTATATATTAATGCACTAAAAACATGGGTATAAATGAGCTTAGACCAAGCTCAACTAGGATTGAACTCGGCTCGTTTACATCTCTTTTTTAAGGGTAGAGCTCGGCTCGTGAGTTGTTTTTAAGCTTGAGTTTGGCTGGTTTATTTGTAGGTCCCTTGACCAGATCAAACAACAAAGAAACTAACTATTAGTCATCTTGGATCAACATCTCAACTAGTTGGCGGAAACTAGCTAGGACCGAGATCTCAAATCTTGTGGTGTAGATAAGGAAGGCCAAAAGTTTAGAGGGATGGAGAAAGAATTTGTGAGTAGTAAGTTAGATTATTTTCAAAAGGTTGTGTGAGTATGTTATACACACACAATATATAGTGTGTTTATTCCATACTCTTCCTTCATTAATAAAGGCTCAATGGGCTCCAAATACATGAGGCCTCGGCCCAAACATACATAAGTAAACAAACTATTAACGTAAACCAACGAGATACATATACGAAAGACTAATACTAGAATGGGCCTTATAATCTCTCTCTAGTGTTTAGTATTTGCTTTATTTTCTTGTATCACCACTCGCACTCGGAATCATAGTCGAATACACCGTCTGGAGATCTTCAACAAATGGTTGCTTTTCAACAAGTAATTTGACAAACTTGTTGAACTTTCTGACTATAGCGTCCGTGTTGTCTCGACGGACGTCTTCAATAGTTCACAGTGGCGACTCCACTAGCTTCTTGAGGTCGCTGAGTCCAAAGCCTGCCATTTCATGCTCATCAAAGAACCGCAGTTCGTGAGTGTGTTTGCAGTGGATAATGACTTCACCGTGCTCATTGTCAAAATCCAAAGCGATGAAGTTGAAGAGAAAGTCGTCCTCGAAGGGCATTCCATAGCAGACCATCATGCCATGATTATCAGGCATCCTGTATAATCTTTCTTTGGATGGCTTGTTGGAGAAGGGGTTGATCTTCTTTATCTTGAATGACCTACCCGGATTGACTGGGAACGTTGGGTAGTCAACTCTCCATTCCCTTCTCAAAATCTTTTTCTTGAACCATGATTCAATGGTATCCTTTCTATCGTCTCGATCTATCGTCTTTCGAAAGTAGTTCATGTCGAGTTTCGATAGCGAGTGCATATCTATCATAGTTAGATATGTAAGATCTCCGTTTGTACGTTTGACAGCCCAACTTTTGCTATCTTTGTGGTATTTGGCATACAAAATGAGATTCGAATAATGGTAAGGCTTCGACCTACGTTGCACGCTTCCCATCCTGCTCACGCTATAGTATTTGACGCCTTTGCTTGACTTTTTTTGAGCAGGAGCTGCAACCGGAGTGACAACATGTTTATCCACAGCTGGCTCAACATTCTCCCCAGTTGGTGGTGTGTCGGGGTTGGGAGAATAGTTGATGTAGTCGTCACTATATTCTTTATTTCATCCACGGCTTTCTCAACTGTAGGGAAGGTACCTGCAAAAGAGCAAATTTTAAGTAAAGAGGTGAGTTCAGCCTCCACCGCAGCATCCGTTTCCCTCATTTTCTCAACCTCCTTTGGCGGCTCAACATCAACCGCCTTATTTCCGGTAGCATCACCGCTACCACTTCCACTACCACTACCACTACCATCACCACTACCATCATCATAACTATCATACTCGTGGTCATCATCCTCATCATCATTTTTCTCATCATTATCCTCGTCTCCACTATCAGAATCGTCATCATCATTGTCATCACCATCATCACCACCCCCTTGTGCTAAAGGTTATACATCTGGATGAATAATCATAGCAGTGGTGAACATAGCACTTACTTGCTCACTAGTGATTGGTGCAACAAGTGATGAGCTTGACCTGCTCAGATGCAGTAGTAGCGACATGCTTAGTGCCGGTAACGGTTCCTACAACAACTTCAGGCTCATTAGCAGTCTTTGAGCCTCAACCTCCTTCACCTCCTTCTTTACATGTGTCTTCCATGTAGAGGAAGCCATGTACACTTCCTAGAGCTCTGACCCTTTCGGCATCAGTTTCTAAAGGAGCAAGCATAGTTTGTCGTCGGTTGACTTGCTCAACCCTTGGCTCGGCTACACGAAGAAATCTACGAAAAGTCCCCATCAAGTGAACCCTCAGGTTCTCAACGTCCTCGTCAGTCAGTCGCATGACCTCCATGACAGTGAGGTATCTATTGGCGAGTGACTCATTCACACGTCCTTGCTCGACACGTTCCTCCTCAATTTGTTCTTGTAACCTCTCAACCAATTCCCTAAGTCTTTCACTTTCACCCATCAACCTTCTGACTTCCTAATTATCAGAACTTTCCAACCCGCCGACTCTTGACTCAAGGCGCTCAAAATCCATCCACACACTGACAAGAGAGGAATCGAGTTCCTTCCTAAACTCACTTGCAATTTTAGATGAGGAAGGAAGATCAGTCTCCAGCTGTGTGACTCTAGTTGTCAGCTTTTCCATATCAACATGTTGTTCAACATTTTGTAAAGTATTTCTATTCACCAATTCCTGCTAATTGTTGATTCTTGGTTGCAAAGTGTTGATCTAGTCCCATTGACTTGCAATTTGGGCTTGATCTAAGTCGCGTTGCTCTTGCATGATAGCCAACTTGTTAGCTAGAGTGTCCCCTTGTCTGGTCACTTCATGGTTGATGGCTTGTTGATCTTTCAAGAACTTGAACAACATGATTTCCCGTTTTGCATGGTTCTCATTCGCTTCTTCCAGTGCCACGAGCCTATCGAGGATAAGATCTTTGAACACGGGAGAGTTCTTCGATTTCCCACTTGAGATGGGAGTGGCGGTAATCACAGGGCTCGTGAGGGTTGAGGGAGGTGTGGTGGATCTGGTTGAGTGTGGTATGGTTGGGATGGGTAAGGTTAGGTTTAAGGTTGGGAAGGGTGTGGTTATGGCTAAGGGTAGGCTGGTTGTTGTGGTGGTTGTTTCTATGGTGGTTGAGGTGGTTTGGGTGGGACTAGATGTGGTGAATGTGGATGACCAAAATAAAGTATCCCTAATCGGTGAGGTGAATAGGTAAGTATGTGAGGTGACGAGTATTGTGGTACTAGGTGAGGTGAAAGTTTCAGTTTGGGTGGTTATAGGTATGTCCTCAAATATGGAGGGCATTGGTTCGTTTAAGAGGGCTGGGAGGTCTCGGGTGAGGTAAGAGGTTCATCTACGAGGGATGGCTTTTAGGTTTTGGGTTTCTTCCTAATGACGATTTTAGGTCTAGGTTTGGTTGGAGCCTAGGTGAAGTCATTTTGGTTTTGGGTTTGGATTTGCGTGAGAGAGGGGTTTGGGTTTTGGTGATTTTGATTTGTTAGTGTTGGAGGGATTTTAAGGTTTTGGCTAAGGTTCTAGGTGATCCTACGTGTGGGTCGGGAATGGAAGTTTGAGGTGATGTGGTTTGGGTTGCTAAGGAATGGGATACCATCTCAGAATCGAAGGAAAGGTTAACTTGAGTTGAGGAATATTAGAAGGTGAGGCTTCTTGGAGTCCATTGCCTTCTTCAACCGTTTTGGAGGACGCTCAGGTTCGTCTTCCTCAGCAGTAGTAGCAACAGATCCCTTAGAGGGCTCACCACCTTTCCTCTTCGACTTGTCATGTTTTTTCTTGGATATATGCTCACCTTCCAAATCATTATATGGTGGATCAGACTCTTGCATGTCACCTTCAGGTTCATCAATAGGCTCATCAACCTGTTCTTCCTCCTCATTGTCATCACCTTCATCCTGACCATCATTATCATCAGGATCATCATCATCATCCCCTTCCTCCTCTCCAACCTCAACTTCATCACTCCCTGATTCTATCTCCTTGAACTGACCAAATTTAACACCCGGATGCTCAACTTGATACTGATAAGAGCTTCTACCAGTAGACTTCAGAATAGTGGTCATGGCCACTTGTTTTACCTCCTTAACATGAAAAGGCTTAATGAATTTAACTGCATTCCCTTCTTCATCAACTTCATTTGTTTTCATGGGTGTGGGTGTATCAGGAAGCAAGTAATCCAAAATTAATTGGATGAACCGAGGATACATCATTCTTTGCTTCTTTGCAAGCACGTTATGTTATATATATCTGAAGAACAATTGAGAATAATTGTATCTCCCCCTCTAGTCAAACTCAGCATAACATCAACCGAATCAGCGTTCAACTTGTTAAACCCGACCTTTTGGGAAGACAAACAGTTTGCAACAATGAGAAATAAGAGCTTCAAGTAATTTGGTAGATACTTCTTCTCACAAATAGACCATTCAACCTCATAACCAATATCATCCAAATAATCTGCTATTGCTCATCTGAATAGATTGTGCATGGATCACCGGCATTATCTTGAATCTGAAGAGCCTTTCTGACAACATCTTCAGTAACAGTCACCCTCACATTGTCAATCTTTGAAGTGATCCTTGAACTAACTTTCTTTGTCTTTGCATTAGTCCAAAATTGTTCTATCCTAGAGTAGTGAATCTCTTGATCAGCTGAGATTGCAACGACAAAGGACAAGTTTGTAATCCTTGATCACCGAGACAGATACTTTGAGCTTTTTCCTTGTCGGGATCTCCAAAGAAAAGAAACTGTTATGACCCTATAAGACACATAAGAGACATTAGTGTTGTTAATTGAGCTGTAATAAAAACAAACATGTGCAAAATTAAAAATTAACAAACTACCCAAAGAATGACTCAAAACAAACAAAAAAATGTCTAAGTGTGATATATTCTAATGGAGATAATGTATCACTGAAAGATTAAGTTTAATGTATTTCAGTCATTCCATGCGAATTTTCATTAAAATATAGTTATGTTAGAATAGATTCTACTTAATCCTTTTAGAAACTGAGTTCTATTCGAATACCATTATATTCGAATACATAGATTATATTTGAATACAAGGATCTTGGCATGAATCTCCCACAACAATCTTTTATTTGAATACACTACTATATTCAAATACAATTATTTACTCGAATACATCAGACTTGGGCAATTTTTAATAGTTTTCCATTCGAATACATAAGCCTTGGTCAGATACAAACACCATGGCCTATGATTATCACCAACATTTGAATACAGTGGCCTTGGAAACTTTTCACAAACCCAATCATTCAAATACAGTTGCCTTAAGCACTTTAGACGTCTCAATTCGAATACAATAGTCTTAGACAACATTTAACTCCAAAGAGTTCCATTCGAATGCCCATGTATTCGAATATAATTTATATTCTAATACAATTTCCTTTACCATGATCTCACAAAACTGATTTTCATACAAGTACATGTTCTTATTCGAATACACAATTTGTTCGAATACATTGCCCTTTGTAATATTTCACGAATCAGATTCTCAAGGAGTTTCATTTGAATACATATGTATTCGAATACAATTACATTCGAATACATATGTATTCGAATGAAACGTGTAATCGAATCCAAAGATTACAACACATTTATATTCCAATTGAATTTTTCAAGCACAACTAATTTAACCAGACAACACTTGAACGTTTATCTGGGTTCCATTTTCAAACTACTTGAATATATGGGCTCTCATAAGAACATATTTAAACCAAAAATTGGGTTTCTCAACCCCTCACAGAAACCAAACCCTAGAAAATCTTAAGAACTATACAATAGACCATAAAATCTCAATTAAATTAACATGCACAATATATATGATGTCGATAACCGTAATCAACCTTCAAATTTAAACAACAAACACACGATTGGCCAATTGGGCATGAACAGTTCGTCGGGACTGTTCATCGGCCCAGAAACAGGATACCATGAAAGAAAATTGTAAAAACATTACCTCAGGGAAGTGTTCCATGTTAAGAAGATGACTACGAGATTAACGAGGAGCAAATATGTGTTTGTATGGTGAGGATATGAAATCCGATGGGGGGCGGCGATGGTTGTTTAGAGAGAGGAAGAGAAAATAAAAGGTAGAGGGAGAGTGTGGATAAGGATAAGAAAGAAAGATATTTTGGAAAAACCTATTTATAGGGTCAGCCGATCTCGCGACAGGGTCAAAACATCTTGAGTTCTAAACGAATTTACACCCTCGACCCTCGAACTCTAAAAATATTTTCATTTTTTTAAACCGCAAAATATTTACCCACCGAACCCAAGCACTTTGATTATATACAAGATATAATTTTTTCGGGTCAAAGCTTAACAACTTTTGCATCGAGGACCTTGTTGTAAACATTAACCTAGTTAACTAAACCCTTAAAAATAAAAATGAAATTAAAATTTTAAAACAAAAGTAAAAGTAAAATAAAATAAAAGTTTTAACAAAGATAAGATTTATAAAAGTTTTAAAACAAGCTTAAAAATAAAGACTAAAGTTAAAAGTAAAGTTTAAAATGAAATAACATTTTAGTTAAAGTTAAAAATAAGGATAAAAATAAATAAAATTAAAATAAGCTAAAAATAAAATTAAAGAAAATATAAGTTAAGCTAGTTTTAACTTGTAAATAAAAATAAAACAAAAATTTAAAAATAAACTTAAAATTTTAATATATTAATTATATTAATTAATTAATTTACAAAATTTGATTGACACTTTTTTTTGGTGAGAAAGATCACAACATGAAATAATTTTGTATATAACGTCCTAGATCACACTTATATTTAGATATTATTATGCCAAGAACTCAAAGTCGATTGTAGATATTTTGGTCCACTTTAAACTTAACAAGTATTTTAATTTCACCGTGATACGTTAAGGTATTAATTAGGAACAATACTTGTGCGGTCCCCTGTTAATCCAACATGTTACAAACTCCATCATACCTCGGGCATAGTTTGTGTTCATCAGTATCACCCCTAATTGACTCCAACCCCATAATTATTGATCAAAACATTTTGAGCTTTCATAGAATTTTTGGAAACTTTTCTTTCAAACAATATGTAAAGGTTGAACCATGGAATTACTAGCCTTGTTGACTTATGCCTTCATATAAGGTGTTTAGGACTTACTTGTTTGCCCCACGTTACGTGGTTCTAATATACCCCTTTTTGTTTGAGAAAATTATCAACATTTTTGTTGTTGATTTTTTTAAATACTTTTAAGTATTTTGCAGTTTTTCTGTTTTTTCAATAATTTTTGATATTTCAATATTTGAATCTAAAGCAAGAAATAAGTTTTCATTCTGATCAATCATTAACGGGCTCGTGTATGACTGACTAATAAGATTTTTGCCTTCATTAATATGACTTATTTGGAGTCGGCAACCGCTTCATAAGAGTGTAACCACTAGCATAGACATATATTTAAGTTTATATCACTATGATATTTACTCATTTGTCAAGCCCTATCTATACGATGATATTGTTGGCTTTTGATCTATACTTTTCATGTGCTAGGATCACCTAAGACAATTTCTTATCATATTCCAAAGGTCAGATCGATTTCTCAAAGTTTTCTAATATTTTAATTATCCGACTCCCTCTAAGCAGGAGCTCCCTCTAAACAAGAGATTATACTTTTAAATCTTTTTTTGATTTTCTTAAATAAAATAATAAAATAATATAAAATATTTTTGGTAAGTCAAGTGACTTAATTTGTTTTTCTTAAAGAAAAAATGAAAATCTTTTTGGTGAGTTAAACTTAACTCATTTTCTCCCCTAAAATTGTGACATATTTGAAAAATATTTACAATTTTATATACAAAAAAATAGAAAGAAAGAAAATTAAAACAAAAAGTAAAACCTAATTTAGAAATAAGATAAAATAAAATGAAATTAAAAATAAAAGTAAAATAATATAAAACAAAAATGTAAAATTTTAAAACTCTAAATTAAAAATAAATATAAAAATAAATTTAAAATTAAAATTTGAAAGCTTTAAAATAAAAAGAGAAGTAAAATAAACTTTTAAATGATAAGAAAATAAAGTAAATTTAAAATAAAGGCGTTTAAAGAAAAATAAAATAAATAAAATAAAACTTAATTTTTAACAAAAGAAATCATGCTGAGTGACTCAATGAGAAACAAATATCGGACATGATCAAAAGCTTTACTAAACAGGTCTGCAAATTTGTCATCAGACTCGATGCGTTCAATTGAGAAAATCCTTAGGTCATAACAATCACGGATGAAATGCATTCGGATGTCAATATGCTTTGTCTTAGAGTGCTGGACCGGGTTTTTCGCAATACACACAGCTGTCTCATTATCAAACTTAATCGGGGTGTTAAACAAATTCAAATCGTAATGCAACAGCTGATGTTGGATCCAAATGACTTGAGAGCAGCAAGCGGAGGCAACAATGTATTCCGCTTCAGCAGTGGAGGTGGACACGGTGACTTGTTTCTTGCATTTCCAGGAGATCAATCTGTCACCCAGGAACTGACATCCACCCAATGTTGACTTGTGATCCAGATTACATCCCCCATAATCGCTATCGGTGTAAGCATGCGGTACCATAGGGGAGTCTTTGGGATACCAAAGACCTAAGCAAGGAACAAGATGTCTGTGGAGGTGGACACGGTGACTTGTTTCTTGCATTTCCAGGAGATCAATCTGTCACCCAGGAACTGACATCCACCCAATGTTGACTTGTGATCCAGATTACATCCCCCATAATCGCTATCGGTGTAAGCATGCGGTACCATAGGGGAGTCTTTGGGATACCAAAGACCTAAGCAAGGAACAAGATGTCTGGTCTGCTATCCGGCACATTGAAAGACAGGGAACATGATGTCCAGTCTGCTGGAAGTGAGATACATCAGGGAGCCGATCATGGATATGTAGAGATGTTGATCAACTGGTTTTCCCGATGGATCTGGAGCAAGCAGAGGTCGGGTAACGTTCGGAGTGAGATAGGGAGTTGAGTCTTTGAACCCAAATTTCTGGACGATATATCGAACTTATTTTTCTTGATGAATCAGAATCCCATCGTCCTTTTGTTCAACTTGAAGACCCAAGAAGAAACTCATCTCCCCTAAGGAACTCATCTCAAACCGATTCTGCATGACCTCGACGAACTCTCTACACAGCTTATCAGAAGTAGATCCAAAGATAATATCGTCAACATACACTTGGACTAGGATCTGATCACCGTTTACTTTCTTGATGAAGAGTGTTTGATCGATAACACCTCTTCTGTATCCATTCTTAAGCAAGTGTTTTGCTAGTGTTGCATACCATGCACGAGGTGCTTGGTGCAGGCCATACAGAGCTTTGCAAGACGGTAAACATGGTTTGGATGATCAGGATCCTCAAAACCTGGAGGTTGCTTCACATATATCTCCTCCTTTACTTTCCCATACAAGAATCAGTCTTCATATCCATTTGATAAACCTTGAAATTCATGTACGAGGCATAGGCTATAAAAAGATGAATTGCCTCCAACCTAGCCACCGGTGCATAAATTTCATTGTAATCAAGGCCTTCACGCTGAGAGAAACCTTATACCACCAATCTTGCCTTATTCCTTATAATTACCCCTTTATCATGCTTCTTTTTTCGGAACACCCATTAGGTCCCAATCGGTTTCTTGTTTGGCTGCATACTAACCAGTCTCCAAACTTGAAGTTTCTTGAATTGTAACAATTCTTTCTGCATCGCTTCAACCCACGAGTTTTCCCTTAGGGCCATCTTGTAGTCCTTCGGTTCAACCTGTGAAATAAAACAAGCAAACATACATTTGTTAATTGTACCTGATTTACTTCTCGTTTGGATTCCAGCATATGGAGAGCCGATGATGTTCTCTGTTGGATGACGTCGATAAATTGGAAACTAAGGGATGTCTTCGAAAATGGTGACTGGCTCTGCTTGAAGATTCATAGAGAAATTCTCAATGGGATGGAAGATGCGAGGAGCACCTTCAAGAACATCGAAAGTAGATAGAATAGAGTCAAGTTGATTAACTCTATTCTCTTGATTGATCGGTTCTTCCCAGAGATCTTCACCATATGGAAAAAAAATGGTATTGATCGGAGTGTTTGCGGTGTGATCAGAATCACCAGCAGCAGTTTCTTCGATAGGAGTAGCTATTTGAAAAGATTCATTTGCACAGGGAGGTGTGGCAACAAATTCTACCACACTAGGAGCTACTTGAAGATCAGCTACAGGCTTAGTCTGATGTTGTTACAAATTGTTGGCAGACTAGAAGGAATCATCTTAATCTGAATCAGACCCATCTTTAACTTCCACTATCTCAGTTGAAACAGCAACTTGAGTAGCAAATTGAGGAGTAGGATTGTTAACAGCTTGATTATTGTGATGAGGAGGAGGTGGAATAAGGGTTGGTGCGGGCATTCCTGGCATAACAGACAGATCCACCTCAGACAAACTGTTGATCATATTTTGCATCAACAAAGGTTCTTGTGATGAATATGGAACCTGAGTACTAGCAGGATGTGGAATAGACATGCCTCAAAACTGATTGAACAGACTATCATAGTCAAACAACCAATGTGGTCCCGTGCGAGCGTCGGTAGCATTCAGCTCTTGCCAGTCAACGTTATAGGATTCAAAAATCAGCTTGGTTTTCTTGTTGTAAACTCGATAAGCGATTTTATTGAATGCATACCCAACGAAATAACACTCATCAGCCTTTTCAGCAAATTTGGGATCATGCTGAGAACCAGTATGGAGTAGGGTGAAAGGACATCCAAAAGTTTTGAAATAGTTGACTGGCGGATTCGTTGTGTATTAGACTTCATACGGAGTCTTCTTCAGACGCTTGTTGATAACAACACGGTTTTGAATGAAGCAGACCGCGTTGATGGCCTCACCCCAAAAGAACATATGAAGTTTGGAATCTGACAACATTGTTCTCGCAGCCTCAATCTGTGTTTTGTTTCGTCTTTCAGAAACTCCATTTTGTTGAGGAGTATAAGGTGCACTGAAATAACGTTCTATTCCATTTGAATTGCAGAAGTCATCTACAGATCGGTTACAGAACTCAGTTTTGTTGTTGCTTCGAATACACTTCACCTTATTGTCTGTCTGTCTCTCCACCAGTGTGATGAACTTAATAAAAACTGTGCGGTTTAATCCTTATGCCCTAAAAGGAATGTCCAGCTGAAACGGGAAAAGTCATCAGTAACTACAAGAAAATGGGCTTTTCGGCCGATTTCCATAGGAGTAATAGGACCAAACAAATCCATGTGTAAAAGCTGAAGAAAGAAATCTATGGAATTGATTGTCTTGGGTTTGTGAGGGAGCTTGTGTTGCTTGCATTTAGAGCATGAAATACATTTTTCAATGCAAGAGAAAGATTTAACAGGCAATCCCCTCACATTTTCCCCTTTAACCAACTTGTTTAGATTTTTAAAATTAACATGACCGAGACAACGATGCCATAGAGATGAGTCATTCTCCAAGGCCTTAGATAACAAACAGGAAGCAGTCTTACGTGAATAAAAATTATTCATGTCTATTATGTAAGCATCATTGTGCCTCGGAGTACGCATCAAAATCCATTCTTCCGGGACTTTAAAACCTGTTTGAGAATCAAGAATTCATTCTCAGTGAACAATGTGGAGTACTGTCTGTCGCAGATTTGAGAGACACTGAGCAAGTTGTGGTTCAGTTGTTCCACCAAGTTGATGTCGTCAAACGTCAGGTTTCCATTCGACACCCTACCTTGTTTAGTAATGTTCCCACCCATATCACCAACAAAAGAAACGTATCCACCATCGAACGGTTTCATGTCAAACAAGGATTCGTCTCCTGTCATGTGTCGGGTACAACCACTATCCAAGTACCAAATGCTATTTACAGAATGTCTTGGCTTACCCTACACACATTAACAGTTTAATTAGATAAGGGTTCCCGAGACTTAGTTGTCTCGGGAGGGTCAACCACATGGTTATCAAATGTCCTTTTTCTCATCTTTATTTATGAAGTGTTGGGACGTGTCAAAATCCAGATTAACAGTCTCTAGGACTCCATGCATGTGCAGGTTTCCTATTTTTAAAAGTTTTTCGAAACTATCTTCTTCTCGGTTTAAAAACAAAATCCTCAGATTTTTCAATCTTTGGATTTCTTTTCTGCTTTCTTTTTGATGAATCCTTAGACTTTTTGTTAGTGCACGGTTTTGCGTCTAGAGTCTTTGTAATTATCGTTAATGTTTATTTGATTATTTTAATGTAATATTTAATGTTTATTTATCAAATTCGTTATGTTTGAGTCTAGTTCGCTAGGAATGTTAGCGAACTAAGACTAGTTCGTTAAGGTTAAGTCTAGTTCGCTAGGGATGTTAGCGAACTAGGACTTTATAATGTATTCCCTCCTGATTCGTTAGGGGATGTTAACGAATCAGGGGGTGGTTCGTTAAGTTAATTTAGTTAACGAAGGGGAAGCTGGTTCGCTAGGGGATGTTAGCGAACCAGATCGTCTTCTATATATAGTGAACCATTGTTCACTTGTAAAGAGTGGAAGTTTTGAGAGAATTAATATTATTCAGAAGGTTTTAAAGTATTCTCTCTCTCTCTCAAGCTTCACATTAATCTTATTGATAATATATACATACTAATAACAATCGAGCTAAGGTATTAAAGAGTTAGATCCGTATAATTAATATTAACGTATATATCTGAATCAGATCTAAGATATTGATTAGAACGAGTAATAACAAGGGATCAAACAAGTGGTATCAGAGCTTTCGAGGCTCAATTCGCTTGGTTTGATTGTTATTGTTATAGTGTTTGTGTTTATTTTCTGTTTGGGTTGAGTTTGAATCAATTCGAGTTGATTTGGATTGATTCTGGATGGATTAGAGTGAATCTGATTTAGTTAAAGTATTATTGATGTTCAATTGTGTGGAATTGGATTGTGAATCGGATTTGTGAGGTGTATTGGGTTTTCGGTTTAAGTCCGTAAACAGGGGAGTGATTTTGGTTGAAATTGGTTCGTATAGTGTGATAATCGGTTACGAGATGTGTTGAGTTGAAATCGTGTTGTGATTACGAAGAGTTTGGTGTATTATTTGTTAAGATTGGTTAAGAATTGAGTGAGCATTACGGATCTGGAATTGATAAGTTTCTGGGTTTGATCTTCATATTTCTGGAAAATTGTTCTTGAATGTTTGAAGATTTGAAGATGAATGCAATTCGCTATAAAGTTTCAAGCGATTCGCTATGTCTTTAATTTGATTCGCTATCAGTTCTTGCCATTCGCTAATCAGTTCGCTAACTGATTCGTGTGGGTTAATTAATTCGTGTTATCTAGTTCGTTAACTAGATAACTGATTCGTTTGACACGTGGTTGTCTTGGAATTTGTGCTCTAACAACTTTTTGCCACGTGGCAGAAAGGAATCAAGTTTGTTACAAACGGTTGTAACAACCTGATTCGTTATAGTATAATTCGTTATAGTGTGATTCGCTAATACACTGTAGCTGATTCGTTATCTTAATTCGCTAAGCTCTCCTTAGTGATTCGTTAAGTTGACTTGGTCAATTCGCTTGATCAATTCGTTAATATTGACTTGGTCAATTCGCTTGATCAATTCGTTAAGTTGACTTGGTCAATTTGCTTGATCAATTCGTTAAGTTGACTTGGTCAATTCGTGTGATCAATTCGTTAAGTTGACTTGGTCAATTCATTTGGTCAATTCGCTAAGTTGACTTGTATTTCGTTAAACTTTCATCACATTCGTTATCTGCTTCGCTATTTGGGTGATTCGTTCAACTTATTTGTGATTCGTTAAAGTTGACTCGTTAAGTTGACTTTTGATTCGTTAAAGGCTTAACTTCGTTAAGGATTAATTCGTTACAACTGTTCACAGTTCGCTACAACTGTTCACAGTTCGCTATTACTATTCACTGATTCGTTAAGATATTTTATTATTAGATTAGTTTTCAAAGATGGCTGGTATGTATGCATTGGCGTCTCAAAATATGTTGATGCAACAGATGTTGCAACTTGATACCGAGATAGGGTCACATTCTAAATGTCCAAGATTGATGAAGTTCAGTGACTTTGCCAAATGGGAACCTCGGTTTCGTGCACATTTAGGATCGGACACCCAAATGGTTTATATTGATGAGGTTTATGTTGCACCTATGATTGGTGATGATACTATTGGGTATACTCCTAAAGCTGTTTCTCAATACTCACAAGAAGAGAAGAAAGCTTTAGAAATCGAGATAAAAGCATATTCTACATTGACTATGGCTTTACCAGAGAATATTTTTCATCAAGTTGGAAGTATCAAGAGATGTGCATCTTTGTTTCAACGTCTACGTATGAGAAGCATGGGAAACACAGCTGAGAGTAAGAAAGTGATGCTCAAGTTTCAATTTCAAAACTTTAACTTATTGAAAGGAGAAATAGTTGAAGAGATAACTACAAGATTTAGTCACTTAATTGCTGAAATGGACATGATGAAAATGGAAATTTCTGAAAGAGATAAAATTGATACTATCAAGAGTGTGCTTCCTAGTTCCTATTCAACATTTCTCATGGTTTTGAAAGAGAATGATTATTTTCTGAATGAAGATTTGACAGCACTTGAATTTCTACAAAAGATCGAAGCTAGAGAATATGATCTTAAGTGTCAAAATCTTCCAAAGAAAATCAAGATCCGGCTTTCTATGGTGGAAGTATGCCTCTCAGTTCAACAATCTCACCTATCACTGCTTTTCTTACTCATGCCGCAAGTGAAAAAGAATCTGCTATATTAAATGATCCAAAAGTTTGTTTCTACTCTGCTGGTAATTCAGGTGGTTCAGGAAGTTCTACTAGTACTAATCCATTTGCTACACCACCTAGCGTGAATATGAAGGAAGCTGAGCAAAACTTTGCTTTTCTGACGGCATTTATGTCTTCATATGAAAACTTGGTGAGTAGTAAAATTGCCACAAGTGAGTTAACTGATGAGGATTATGATCAGATAGATCCGGATGATCTAGAGATCATGGATTTGAAATGGAATATGGCCATGATCGTTCGTAAAGTTAAAAGATTCATGCAGAGAACTGGAAAAGATCTTCCTGCGTTAAACAAGAAGTTGG
This sequence comes from Bidens hawaiensis, assembly GCF_021521415.1. Taxonomy (NCBI): domain Eukaryota; kingdom Viridiplantae; phylum Streptophyta; class Magnoliopsida; order Asterales; family Asteraceae; genus Bidens; species Bidens hawaiensis. The sequence goes on along the minus strand of NW_027491396.1, from coordinate 73,314 downwards.
GTTTTAACAAATTAAAAGTGAAGTGTTATAATTGTCAAGAATTCAGGCATTTCGCGAAGGAATGTGACAAACCAAGAAAAGAATACACTGGACCTCGTGGTCAAAGTCAAAATGCCTCTTCACCACGAGGAAGTGATGCTGAAAAGAAACCATATTCTTCAACAACACAAGCAATGTTAGCAGACGGGACTGATTGGTCACAACGGCTACTATGCAATGACGTTCAAGCAAATTTAGCTATGTTTGGGTTACATGAAGATTGTCAAGATGCTACTGGTAGTGTGATGTCTTCAGATAATGATTCTGGATCTGATTCTGACGATTCTTGCGACAAGTCTTCTGAATCAATGTTTGCTTGCATGGCTAAGATCAATGAGGTTAGTAATTCTATTTCTTCTACTTCATTTGTTAAAGCATCATGTGTTAACTGTGAATCTAACAACTCTAAGTTAGAAGCTTTGAAAAATCAAAATGATAATCTTATAAGAGAAATTGCTTCTCTTAAGGACACTTATCGACAATCTCTTGAGTCTCAAATGAAATCTCGAGAAAAGATTGAAGCATTGTCGACAAGTAATCATGATCTCAAAGCCGAGTTATCTGTGAAAATGACCATTAATGACCAAAAGTTTCAGGAAATCTTGAAACATCGTTCTAAGATAACTGAGCTTGAGAATGAAGTTCTTGAGTTGAAGAACAAGTTGGGTAAATTTCGAAATTCTTCATTTTTATTGAATGAAATTATTGAAGTTTCTGGAAAAAAAAATGATTCTAAGAAAGGTATTGGTTTTGTTGAAATTCCACCACCTTTTCATAATGATTATAAAATTAATCCTTTTGCAAGAAAAGAAGAGGATTTGATTCAAAAGGAATCTGTGATTTCTGAAAAACCTAAAGTAGTTAAACCTGAAATTGTTAAACCCCAAGTTGCTCCTCAAAAATCTCATATCCAAAGAAAAAAGGTGTTTGTTGAACACAATGACGAGGTCATTATCGAGGATGTGTTTGAACCAGAGATTATACACAAGAATAAGAACATTCCTAGTTCTAATCATATTCTGTGCGAACCTCACGAATTTGAGGAAGCAGTGTATGGTTCACACAAACCTCAAGAGACAAAGGAAAATTCAAAGAAAATGAACTCTATGAAGGCAAAGAAATCAGTTAAACCGAAAATTTCTGATGAGGATCTAATGCGTTTCATTAATCCTTCTAATTCTAAGCCATCTACTGCTAGAGTTTTTAAGTTAAAAGGAATGGACAATGTTCACTGAAAAAGACATTCCAATAAGTATTATCAAACCTGAACTTATTGAGAGTGTTTTTGTCAATGAAACTTCAAAAATTCAAGAACTTGAACGTGTGTATGCTCAAACGAAAACATCAGTTCAGTGTGATCCATTGACTAAGGCAAAACAATTTTTAAAACAAGCTAAGAAGATTAACTTTGGTAAGTCAACTGGAACAGATACACTAAAAAGTTTTTCAAACAGTTCTAATTTAGATTTTATTTAAAGAAGAAATCTGAATTATCTGATGAGTTTGCTAAGAGCATGACAAAAAATGTGAGTCATCTTCAATCATCTGCATCATTTATTCCAATTTCTTCTAAACATCATCATGTAGACATGCGAACTTGTTTTTTATGCGGTCAACAAGGTCATGTTGTGAGAAATTGTAATCAACAGAACTATCAGAATCTTTATCCTTTTATCAAGGACAAATCTAAGCCAATTCCAGTGGTAAAGGAGATTCTGAAATGACCAATGTCATTTGCTGATGATACTCATATTTTATTCTCTGATGTGAATCCTCGGAAGGTGTTTCAGATCAATGAGACACACGGTCAAGTGAAACCAAAATTCATTCCAACTGAACCTATATGTCAAAACAGGAATTCAAACATTGTTCAAGCAGCATACTTAAGACAAAAGTCTAAGAAGCCTGTAACTTATTCACAAGTGGCTGAACAACAATTGAAAACTGTTAAAGTTAATGATCAAAGAGAAAATCAAAAGGTGCCCAAGACTGAGGCCTGAGCTGCCTTTTTGAACTAATCACTTTTGTTTATGTGTAGGGGTCATCCAAGACCATTTCTGGTGAAAACTGGATCATGGATAGCGGATGTTCTTGTCATATCACCGGAAATCTCGACCTATTAACCAACGTAAGAAATATTCAAGGAGGTTATGTAGCGTTTGCTGGGAATTCTGGGGGCATGATCACACAAGAGGGTGACGTTTCAAATGGTCATATTACATTTGAAAAAGTAAATTATTGTGACAAGGTTGATCATAACTTATTGAGTGTATCGCAGATTTGTGATAAAAAGTACACTACAATATTTACTGACAAAGAGTGTCTTATCTTGACACCGGGTTTTATTATTCCTGAGGACATGGTTGTCATGCGATCACCACGATCAAATGATTTTTATGTCTTAAACATGAGTTCTAAGATATCAACATCGATCGAAACATGTTTTATCTCGAAAGCAACCGAGAAAGACTCGATTCTATGGCATCGAAGAATGGGTCACATTCATGTTAGAAAGATGAATTATTTAATGGCAAATAATTTAGTTGAGGGTGTTTCGTTAAAGAACTTTAAGTTATCTGATCACTGTGTTGCATGCAAGAAGGGCAAACAGAAGAAGAAGACACATTCTTCTAAGTTATTGAATTCCATTAATACTCCTCTTGAGCAACTTCATATGGATTTGTTTGGTCCAGTGAATCGTGTGAGTATTTCTGGAGACTGGTATTGTCTTGTAGTGACAGATGATTATTCAAGATATTCATGGGTGTTATTTATGAGTTCAAAAGATCAAACACCTGTTTTGGTACAAAACATTATTACTAAGATCGAATCACTGTACAAACAAAATGTGAGGAGAATTCGAAGTGATAATGGTACTGAATTCAAAAACACTATTTTGGATTTCTTTTGTATTCAAAAGGGAAATCACCGAGAATATAGTGCACCTTATGTACCACAACAAAAGGGTGTTGCTGAAAGGAAAAATAGAACTCTGATTGAAGCTGCACGTACAATGCTTGCTGATTCAAAGCTTCCTATTCAATTTTGGAATGAAGCAGTGAACACAGCTTGTTATACACTTAATCGGGTTCTAAAAGTAAAGCGACTCAAGAAGACAAGCTATGAAATATTGAATAACAGAAAATCTAATTTAAAGCACCTGGAACCATTTGGGTGTCCGTGTACAATGTTGAAGAAAGATTCGGGTAAATTTGATGAAAAGACTATCGAAGGATATTTCTTGGGATATGCGTCTCCAAAGAAAAGAGTATTTAATTTTACATATGGATGTGTTGAAGAATGGTACCATGTGGACTATCAAAAGTACACAACTCCTTCTCAAGGGAAAGGTCCAGACTGGATGTTTGATTACGATAGTTTATTTAATTCGTTTACTCCTTCGACTGAACACATCGATGAAGATCTGGTTAGAGCATACTTTGAAGAACATTTGAACATTCCAAGCTCTTCAAGTTCTAATGCAGATGAAGTTCAACCCGATGCTACAACTGAAGAATCTCAAGTTGTTCCTCCAGTTGTTATTGATAGTGCTTCTACTTCTTCCGATGATGATCAAGCTGAGATTCAAGTTTTTGATCTTGATAGTGATAATGCTTCATATCCCGAGTTGGGTGAACATTACACTAATTTATTTGATAATGTTGTTGTTCCTGAAAATCCTACTCTTCGGATTCATGGATATCATCCACAGGATAATATCATTGGAGAACTTGATGTGGTCGTTCGTACACGTTATCAAGTTGCTTCGTCAAGCGACAATAACGTATTGTGTGCTTACACTAATTTACACTCTTCGGGAATTGTGAGTATTGCTAAATTCAATTGCTTTCTATCTCAAGTTGAGCCAACGATAGCTCGTAAGGGACTTGAAGATCCTTCTTGGGTAGAAGCTAGCAAGAGGAATTACAGCAATTTGCATGATTGGGTGTTTGGGATTTAATAGACAAACCTGCTAGAGTCAAGAAAGCTATTCCGACTAAGTGGGTATTTAAATGTAAAAAGGACGATCGAGGAGTGATTTTCAGAAACAAAGCACGTTTAGTGGTGCAAGGTTTTCATCAGCAAGAGGGTATTGATTATACTGAGGTATATGCTCCAGTTGCAAGATTAGAGTCGATTCGGATCTTCCAGGCTTATGCTACTTACAAGAATATCAAGGTCTATCAAATAGATGTTAAAAGTGCTTTTCTCAATGGTGAACTACATGAGGAAGTGTTTTTTCAACAACCACCTAGTTTTGAAGATCCTGATTATCCAGACCGTGTTTACCGTTTAAACAAGGCCCTGTATGGTCTACATCAAGCCCCGAGAGCTTGGTATGGCACGCTCTCCGACCATCTGACGGATAATGGCTTCAAACGAGGAACTGTTGACTGCACTTTATTTCATAAAACTGTTGGTGATGATCTTCTTCTAGTCCAGATTTATGTTGATGATATTATATTTGGGTCTACAAACGACACTTTATGTAAGGAGTTCGAGAAGTCCATGCAAACAAAGTTCGAAATGAGCTCGATGGGAGAGATGAATTTCTTTTTAGGGCTGCAGGTTCATCAGTCTGATAAGGGAATCTTCATTCATCAGACTAAATATGTGAACGATGTCTTGAGCCGATTCAAGATATCTGCCGGAAAAATCCCTTCAACTCCTCTTCCAGTGGGTCACAATTTATCACCGGATGAATTGGAGGATACCGTTGATCCGACCCTTTATCGTGCTATGATTGGTTCTCTAATGTATTTAACTGCTTCTCGACCCGACATAATGTTTGTTGTTTGTGTGTGTGCTAGGTACCAAGCTAGTCCCCGAGTGACTCACCTGGCAGCGGTCAAACGTATTTTGCAATATCTACGGGGAAATCCTGACATCGGGTTATGGTACCCCAAAGATAATACTTTCGATTTTACCGCCTACTCAGACTCAGATTATGGAGGATGCAAGATCAACTTCAAATCAACGACTGCAGGATGTCAATTCTTAGGAAACCGGCTTGTTTCCTGGCAGTGTAGGAAGCAGACAACGGTCTCTACTTCAACCGCCGAAGTTGAATATGTTGCAGCCTCGAGTTGCTGTTCCCAGGTTCTATGGATACAACAACATCTTCGCGACTACGGTTTGAAGTTTCTTACTACTCCCATCTTGATTGATAATTCTGCTGCTATAAGTATCACCAAGAATCCCGTACAACATTCTAAAACGAAACATATCGAGATTCGATATCATTTTATACGGGACTGTTATGAAAAGAAATTAATTGATCTTGAGAAATTACACACAGATTTTCAAAAAGCCGATCTATTTACCAAAGCGTTTAATAAAAACACGTTTTACCTTTTTACTTGGTTTAATGGATTGAAGACCCTTGCTGAGATCCTAAAATTAGGATAATTATTTTTAATCGCTTTATAGATTTAGTCTTATTTTTTATATGTTTTAGGTTTTAGGGGAGAAATCTATAAAATACAAAAAGAATGTGTTTTCGTTTGTATAGATAAAATCCAAAAACATTAAAACATTAAAGAAAAAATTCAAAAAAAAATTGTGATTTCTGTTCTTTAATGATTTTCCTTTAAACTTAGAAAAATCAAAATTTAAAATTTTGAAAATCTAAAAAGAATGTGATTTATGGTCTGTACAGAAAAAATCCAAAAATCCAAAAAGATTGTGAAGTTTATTTGTTTATAAGAAAATTGAAAAAGACAAAAATATTGTGTTTAAAGTTTGTACAGAGAAAAACCAAAAAGATTTTTAGATTATTTTCTCGCTGAAATTATGTCGGTTATTTAAGTTTGTAAAGCATGCTTGCATGTCTTGGTCCTATGATTCACTTGTGAATTGAAGGTTAGCCATTAATTTATTCTCTTAAGTTAACTGGGGTGATTAAATTTATCTTTATTTTGTTTTTATGCTCCTCAAAATTTTGAGTTTTTGAAGCAAAAAGGGAACATGATAGTACATTGATTATCTTGACCCCAAGTTCAGCAAAAAGTAAGCTTAAAAGACTGCGTGCTTAATTGCATTGGTGCATTGTAGGTCTTAAAACAACCAGTAGAGTAAAGTATGTGATATAAACATAAAGAAACGCCAAATTGAAAGGGGTGTTAGTCTCTAGCAAAAGTCTTGGTGAGGATGGCAGAAATGTAATAACCAGTCATACTCAAGCCTTATATTTGTTGATCACCCAAAAATCAAATAAAGCAAATAACAAGCGTTAAGATTCTGGACATTGTGAGTCTTTATGCGGCTTAACCATCTGGGTATTCATATGCATGAATATTTCACTCGCTTTCTAGAGCAAACCCAAAGTCATTAAACTTGATCACCGATGTACCTCGTACAATTTACATTACTGACCTGATCAAAATCCGCTGTTAGTCATACAATTGTTCCTCCCTTGCGTGCGTCTTAATACCATTAAGAAACGGACCCCAGGGGATACAATGTATGTAAGCCTACAGATGGACTCGTGCATACTCACTCATGGTAAAGGAAACTTGATGCATTGCTTAAAATTTCACAATTGGTATCAAATTTTTGATCAACAATATAATGGTTTAAGTCAAGTTGGGGTGATTTGGCAAAAATCAAATTAAGCTTGAACTGAGATTAGAGACTGATAGTTTCTGATATTCTGTGCTCTAATTGAACTATTTAATCATATCACAAAAATACTTGAATGTCTGTTATTAGATTTATGTGGACAACAATACCAATGACCGACTTATCGCCAGTCATAATATCGCTGAAATATAAAACTGTGATGGAAGGGCAATTTGGTCAATATGATTCTCTGCTCAAACTCGACAAAATTACAAAAATATGTACTGCTTTTGATAGTTCGGATATTCTTCTGTAAATACATTCTTTAATTCTTTAATTTTTACAAAATATCAAAAATATTTTTGTCTTCTTTATACAAAAATTCTTAAATAATTTTTTAAGTTAAGTTTCGGAAATCTGAAACAATTTTAACGTATTAGGTTGTCGGGATATAAGGGTTTCTCGATAATTTAACTTATTGATTTAATTTAACCTTTTTATTTATTTCATTTATTTATTTAATTTAAAATTAAATAAAAGGGTTTAATTCGCTAAAATCCAATTCATTATGTATGGTTAACGAACTAGATGATTCTTTAGCGAACTAGCTTCTGGTTCGCTAATCTAATTCGCTTCCGTACTCTGTAACAAATCATCCCTTCGTTATACATATTTAACGAATCATGACACGAATCATGTCTTGATTCGCTATCTTTAATTTAACGAATCACATGGTGATTCGCTAACATAAGGTAACGAATTGAGTTAGCGAATGGGCTAATTCGCTAACTTTAAGTTAAACGAATCGTCTGATTCGTGCAAGTTGTGCCTAGGGTTTCGTGTGTCGCTATATAAGACAAGATAACGAATAGGATTCCACGGTTCGTCTTCTTTCTTCATCTTTAAGAAACTGTTCAAATTCTCTCTGATATTTTCGATTTTTAAGTTTGAACATTTCAAAGATAAATTTGAGTGACTAAGGTATAACTGATCTAGGCGATATCAATTTCGTCAACAATGGTCATGTATTGACAGTTAAATTATGATATTTCAGAGGTTTAAGGGTTTTGAACCTTTGAAACTCATTTGTGTATAATTTGTGTTTTTACTTGTCTGATTTTGATATCATTTTGATCGGAATAACTTTCCGATACCCTTGGTGGACTCTAATCGTCTTTGATTATTGTTTGCTGGGTTAATTATTGTTGTGTGTTCTTGATGGTTACTATTGGTTCGTTGATCCTTAGTACATATAGGTAATGAGTCTCAATCTCATTCACCTACATTCACTAGTTAGTTTCCGAGCTCAACGAGCTGATTATCTTGTTGATTCGATGACAGTTATGGTCTAATTGAATCTGGGTTTAAGATGATTGAATATTGTTGTTCATGATAATTTTGACCTTGACTCTGGGAAGTCAAAGAAAGAGTCTTAATTTTGACCATTCTTTAGTCTTAGCGAATTGGAACTGTTTCGTGTTCAATTCGTTAAGATTTTTCACGAATTAGCTTAGCGAATAAGATGTCACACGAATCAGAGTGTGATTCGTTTAAAATATAACGAACTAGAGTTTAGTTCGTTAAAATTAATTAGTGATTCGCTAAGTCCAGTTCGTTAAGTTATTTACTTGATAGCGAATCGCCTGATTCGTTATCTTTGTATAACGAATCAGTGTGATCGTTAACGAATGACATTTATCTAAAAAAAAATGAAATATTCAATTAATTTAATTAAAGGATTTAAATCGTCTAATACGCGTAACTAGATTAAATACATTTATCTTTTGAATATATATGGTGATATCTATTCTCATATATGTTTTATTTATACAGTATATCATGGCTGAACAAGAACAACCACAGGAACAACCTCATCAAGAACAACCACAAGGACAACCACCACAACAAGCTCAACAGGCTAAAATGGTTTTATTACCATTTGAGAAGAAGCACAATATCTGTGCTTATGTTGATCACGACGTGGCTGATTTAAGGACGTTCGGAGCTATGTTGAATTTCTTACGCCGTTCGAAGATACATTATGCAATCACTGCTAAACCTAAGGTGTGTCTTACTATAATCAGGCAGTTCTGGAACACGGCAATGTATGTTGAGGAAAGTAATTGGGTTCAAGCTACAATTAATCAGCTTCCCATCACGATTGATGTTGAGGTCATTCGTCGGGTACTTCGATTTGAAGATAGTGACGATTACCCTAGTGAATTTGACAGGACGCTGGTTAGGGGGTTATTCACAAGATTAAATTATGGAGGTGATATTCGTCGATCAATGTTGAACAAGAATGGGTTGTGTCCACCTTACAAGTATTTGTTGCATGTCTTGCTTCATTGCATAAGTGGACGTCGCGGTGGTTTCGATGAATGTAGACTGAGCTTACAATCAGCATTTGTTGCTTTAATCCTGAACAAGCCATTCAACTACTCAGAACTCATCTTTGATCATTTGAAAGAGCAAGTTCAGCAAACTCTACCGTCAAAGAAGTTCTTGATGTATCCACGCTTTCTACAATTAATTATTCAAGATTTGATACCGGATTTGGTGATTGATAGATCGTTGGTGAACGATGTTCTTGATATGGAACATATGAAAGCTGAAACGGTGCATCGCATGTTGATTTATCAAAAGGATAAGCCACAGGACAAAAGGATGATTGGTCATATAATCAATCCAGATTATGTATGTCCTCCTAATGAGCGCTGGATCCATGATGACTTGGATTCCGAGCGTGAAGGGGGAGAAGGTGGGAACAATGATGGTGGGGATGATGATGATGGTAACGATGGTGATGGTGATGATGGAGCTGGTGAGCGAGCTCTGAAAGAACAACAAGATGCAGTTGATGCTGCTCTAGCTGCCACCATGAAAGCTCAGCAAGAAAGAAAACGAAAAGGTAAGGTTGTAGCTACTTATGAGCCACCAAAGAAGCCCCGTGTGTCCTCTGGGGCTGGTGTAATTATTGGTGCACCACCACCTCGTCAATCAACTACTCAAAGCTCGGCGGTGCCGCTAACTACTAGCACTCCGATGCTCACCTTGACAACGACGATGGTGTCACATGAGAGGCTCGGCCTGATTCCTCAAATGGTGTTGACCGAGATGCCGAGGCCTCCTGCTGTGTTGTCAACAGTTTCTTCCACCACTACAATGGGACATCCTCCTCTGCCAACAACTACTTTTTCTCCGCCTCTGCCTAGTGATGTCTCTTTCATGAGAATCACTCGGCCTCAGGGACCTATTCAACCAGTTCATCCATCTGTATACAATTTGTCACCTGGACGTCAAATAGAAATGCTACTTAATCTGTTACACTTATATGAAAATCAAATGGCAGCTGACCGACTCAATCAAGAACGACTCATGGAGAATCAACGAAAAATGATGAGTTACATTTAATTCTATCAGAAGGAGACCAAGTCGTTGCGTGCGATGGTTGAGTCTCAGGGGGTGAAATTAAAAGAACAAGATGAGTTAATTTTACAATTAACTTGTAAAGAAGATGCCCTCAAGAAACTCAAAAATGATGATGATGATCCTGACGAGTCTGATGCAGGAGGTGAGCCTAAACAATCGCATGGTTCATCCTCTGGTGCTGGTGTGAGTGGCGTTGATGATTCAAACAACAAGATAATTTCATTTCAAGATCCAACAGCGGCCAAACCAATAGAAATGATTGAGGCTAACACAGTGATATTTATTGATGAATTGGGGATGGTTAGAAGTGTGGTGAACAAAGATGAGATACAGATCGGTGAGTTTGTGGTTAGATCTTTGACAAGGGAGCAGATCTCGATTCTACTTGAGCTAAATGACGATCAGCTGACTGCATTAGAGACTGAGCCCGATGTCGAAGTGATCAATGAGAATGAAATGGAAGATGATCCGTTATTTATGGATACGGATTTTATTTATGAGAACGAGGAGATTAAGATGGAGGACGTTATAGCTGAAGAGTACCCAGACTTGTATCAACACGCAAATGTTGATCAAGGTGCTCCGGTATTTCATGAAGACGTAATTAAAGAAACTGAGGATGATTGGAGAAGATTGTGCAGCGAACGGTTCCTTCACTCAAAGAAGTGACTGATGATGATATTGAAAGATGGTTCAAACGCCAGAAAGTGGGAAAGATCATCAGTGCTTTTCGGTATGTAGATAAAGAAAGAAAGGATACCGCTGCTGCTTGGATTGAGGCAAATCAGATGACTACCTTCAAGACTGTTTCTAAGATACATGGTGATATTGTCTCCTGGCTCTATGATTCAGAACTTAAGGTATGTATTGTTAAATGGGAAAAAGGTGTGCAATATTACGGGAGGATAATGGATGTTCTAACACTACCGCGTTGGGATGTACGCACCCTCGCGAGACGTCCATTTATCAATCGTGGGGGCAACCGAACTGCTGAGTGGTTTCATCAACACTTACTGTTCGAGGTCAATCATGGCTTCAAATTCTTCAAGCCCCAGGTCCCAAGACGTAAACGTACTGATGAGATTGATCCAAGGACCGGCTGGAAGAAACTTGTTTTGAAAGTGAAGCCACCAAAGACAATGAAAAGAGTTCCTGTGAAGACAATGCCGCAAGATATTTATCTGTCTTTCAACCGTTGGTACTATGACAATCGTACTGGCGAGGCCGTTATTGTTCGTGGTCGAGGACTACAGACTAAGCTCATCAAGATAATCGATCCGATGTGGTTGGTTAAAATATCAGAGACGGACAATGACGTGCTACACAGGAAGCAGATTTTGTTTGAACGCCAAGAAGATTACGACCTGGCTATGCAATTCCAACGGGTTGTTCGTGTATGCCATGAACATGGGATTCATAGTTGCAGAGATTGGCAGACAAAGCGTTTCAAATAAGTTAAAGACAAAGAGCTCAAGACGAGGAGGTGTCTGTTAGTGCACGGTTTTGCGTCTAGAGTCTTTGTAATTATCGTTAATGTTTATTTGATTATTTTAATGTAATATTTAATGTTTATTTATCTAATTCGTTATGTTTGAGTCTAGTTCGCTAGGAATGTTAGCGAACTAAGACTAGTTCGTTAAGGTTAAGTCTAGTTCGCTAGGAATGTTAGCGAACTAGGACTTATAATGTATTCCCTCCTGATTCGTTAGGGGATGTTAACAAATCAGGGGGTGGTTCGTTAAGTTAATTTAGTTAACGAAGGGGAAGCTGGTTTGCTAGGGGATGTTAGCGAACCAGATCGTCTTCAATATATAGTGAACCACTGTTCACTTGTAAAATGTGGAAGTCTTGAGAGACTTAACATTATTCAGAAAGTTTTAAAGTATTCTCTCTCTCTCTCTCAAGCTTCACATTAATCTTATTGATAATATATACATACTAATAACAATCGAGCTAAGGTATTAAAGAGTTAGATCCGTATAATTAGTATTAACATATAGATCTGGATTAGATATAAGATATTGATTAGAACGAGTGATAACAAGGGATCAAACACTTTTCAGTCTTCAAATTGATTTTTGTTCTCTCTTTCTTGATTATCCAAAAAGGAGGTTTATCATTCTTTTTAATTCTGGATCTCACATCCATTTCACTGGCAGAACTGTCAGGTTGATCATTTCTTGTTCTTGAGCTTGGTTTAGCTCTGGAACGGAATTGATTAAACCAACTGTTCATTTCCCGTTTCATCTTAGGCCAGTTCTTGCAATGTCTTGCTAGGTGTGACGGGTTACCACACACAAAACAAAGTTTTCTTCTGTCTTCACTATAGAAACTGCCATAATTATTATACATGGGTTGTGGTGAATAAGGGGATGGTTGTACAGGAACAAACAAGTTGTCAGATCTATAACCCTGATCATCAAAAACATTTGTATAGAAAGAGTTAACATAATCTTGTGGATAATAACCATAGTAGCTATTATCAAATTGATTGTACAGTTGAGGTTGATAATGTTGATTAGTGGATTGATAAAAATTGTTTCTATGAGGTGAGACATATTTATCGGATGTACTTGCCTTTTCCTTTCAAAATAGTTTTCATGTACTTTAGTTTCCTCAACTTTACAATCATTTTACGAACAACTAGGTATGTTTGTATTCACAGATACCTTTTCTTACCCGTTTCTATCAAAAAAAATCTCATCAAAAATAGTTTCACAATCACTATCAGAAGTGGAAACATCATTTCATTTTCAAGAGAAGTGCCAACATGAACACTCTCATCAATTACAAGATTGTTCAAAATGTTTTTAGAATCAATATTATTACAGACAGGGTTAACAATAGACGAATCAAAAAGTAAATTTTTATCTCCACAACCCTTTATTCTTAACTCCATTTGTGCCCCAATTAATTTATTCAACTTATCAGAAGCTAACTCAAAGTTTTCTATGGTACTTTTTCTTTAGGTTAACTCAATCTCTAATTTGACAATTTTATCGTTTAGCTCAACTACATGTCTTTCATGGCGTTCGGCTAAATTTGTAGCAATAGTAACCTTTTCCCTAAGTTTTGCCATATCATTACCATGAGTGTTAATCCTAGTAGTATAAGCCTTTTTAAGATCATCATTCTGAATTTTAATGCTATGTATTTGTTCTTGAATTTTAGCATTGTTATTTCTATAATGAAGAACTTTATTGATACAATCTTGTGTGCAAAGATTGTGTACCTCGGGAATGAGTGAGGCAGGTGTAGGAATCCCATCAGTGGTGCTTAAAGAGGTGCTTGCTTCATCGGTGAAGGCCATCCCCGCAAAGTTCAGAGGATTCTTTAGCTCCTTAAATTGTTCCTCTTCCCAATCAAATGCAGTTGATTCAGCATTCCTTGCAATCATCGCCTTTGAACTCGACTCGAAGTTTGTAACATTCGTTATTTTTCAAACCCGAAAGTTCGACCCGTTTAAAATTTTTGGTTTATTTATAAATAAATATAAATATATAAACATATTTCAAGTTTAGTCATATGTATTTTTATTTACATTCGTTAAACCGACAGGTTATGACGTTTTGATGCCATCGTAATTTTCGTTTATTATTTATATAATATTCTCGAAAATTCAAGTAATAACTCAATCGTTCTCTATTCAATTCATTTAATTTATAAAACTCTAGAATTTAATGTTGTACTTAAATGAGACCCGAAATATCCCAAGTATAATACAAAAAAATATCTAACTACATAAACTTTTATTTCATTTATAAGAAAGTACAAGGTTCAATTTGTAAACATTCTTTAAATTCAGTTTTAATATAAAATGAAAGTACATGGGCTGAATATGTAAATTATATAAAATATAATAAAAAAAAAGAAGAAAAGATGCAACAGCAGCACCTCTCGTCCTCCCTCTTCTCGGTTTTCCGGCGAAGACCTCCGACGGCCGGAATCCGACGCCGGAGAAACTGAAACATCGCTTTTAACTTTCAACCGATTCGTTAATCCATCCTAATTGACATCTCCACTAACTCTAAGCATTTATACGAGTTTAATTTCACCATTAACTTGCTAATTAACTCTAATTAATCTCTAACCCATCATCAATATTAATCAAATCATAACAACACGAAATAAACGCCAATCGGTTCAATTGAGACTGTGAAAAATTACTCTAATCATCATACAAACTCTTCCATATCAATAATCAATCAAATATACTATTTATAACCTTGAACTCGTTCACCCATATCCGACTCCGGCCAAAGCTTCGTTCATCGTCGATTTCCGGCGCTATCAGGTAATTGATACATGCTTTTGAATCATTTTTATACTATTAACAAAACCCCTATCAAATATTGAACAAACAAAGAACGGATTAAAGGAATTGGAATCCTAGGGTTTGATGAGGAAGATGAAATAAGTAACTTGTTTTATATATTTTTTGTTTCTGAGATCTTAACAAACAAACGATCTGGTCCAACTGGTTAGTCCTTTAACATGCCAATCAGGGGACCCGGGTTCGAACCCAGGTCATAACAGTTTTTGTTGTTTTGTTCTTTTTATTTTTAAAACCTTTCTTTTAATATTAATTTACCAAATAAAATTATAAAAATTATATAAATCAAATAAAATTATATTAAGATAGATAAAATTAGTTTTATCATTCTTTCTACTAACCGACTTTCGTTTCCATTAAGCTTTCGCTAGAAACCCGATTAATATCTATAACTATTATTTCGTAAAACTTTATATTACACTAACACTAATATTTTCAAAGCTAAACTCCGTTAAGATCCATAACTTCATAAACGTTATAGATTTCGAACCCGTCAAGTTCGTTTAAGACAAGCTTAGTATATATATGTATACTTTAACATAAGATATACCGTTAACATCAAATTTTTCATACACATTATAATATTCAAAATTTATATTAATCTTGTAATGTAAACTAACATTAAATTAATAATTTAATAATTAATTTTTTAAAATTCGTTAACGTATAAAATAATATTATAATATCCAACTCCATAATAAAATGTACATTCAACACCTCTAAATCCCGACAACCCAATTTACCTACTTTTATAAGAAGTTAGTTTAATATTAATTTTGTACTTTTAATTCTAGTTCGTGGCGTTCAATTGCGTCGGTTTCATTTACGCACTTTCGGTTGTATTTCAACTTTGTCTTCAAATTCAAGGTGAGTTTCTCACACCCTTTTTAACCCCTTTTAACTATTTTGGGGGTAGCATATATATCCTATCAATAATTCAATTTCGTTTATTCATTATTTACAAACTAAAATTCGCTACATGGACTTGTGTGTTTACTTGTTACTTGCTACAAATTACTTGCTCATGGATTACTTCAAGATAGTATGATCATACACCCCCCTTTGCGCTCAATACATTTTTTGTTATGAGTAGAAAAGGGTCTCATTATGCGAGTACGTTGGTGCACAATCCAAACTGAAAAGGACCTTACTTGCGTTTATCTGAGTACATTGGTGCACAATCCCAGTTGGAAAGGACATTACTTGCTCATTTACACTTGTTCATGGAATTGTATGATTTTTATGTACGTATATCAAAACTTGTGTGAACTCACCAACTATTCATTTAGTTGACTTTATTTTATATATATGTTACAGGTACAATTATTAGAAGATGAAACGGAGAAGACACTAGAACTTAGGTTATATTAATAAATGGACACGTTGTTAATTGTTCTTGTATTTTCCTTGTATCTATTGTTACAAACTTGTGTACTTGATGTTTAAATTAATTAATGATAATATTGTCACTTAATTGTGTCACATGTGTTTTTGGCAATCTGTACGTCACACTCGGGCGTATTCCGCTTTAGCCAGGGTGTTACAAACTGGTATCAGAGCCGTGACTATAAGATAGGACATTAGACGTATTGTTGTAGTTGGTTATAGTTTATTTGCTTAATTGTTTAGGTTGCATGATTAGAAATTATGTGAGCCTAATTTGATTGTCCAATGCACATTATTTGGTTATTATTGATTTATTTATGCCTCTTGTACGCAAATACTATTATACTGATGATTCAATTACACAAGCACACACAAGTCCAAGGATTATGCCTAACGCAAAGATTTTCAATTTCAATAATCAGATTTTCAATTTTTGGTTGCCCGATATTTCTTCCTCTTAAAGATGGTTCGTTGTGGCGGGTATTTAGTAAACTGTAAGGGGGACTTGCCTGTTTTCCGAAACTCTTGACACCAAGGTTATTGCAATGTGTATAAATCCCAATCACACGTGGGACCCGTTTGCTTACCTAGAGAGTTAGGAAAGAGCATGAACTCTTTTGTCAGGTCCCCGATTTGAAGTAGATCTTTACAAAATCAAGCCATAACTCACACAGATAAATGTGTCGACAAGGGAGTTAATGACGGGTTGCTATTTTTAGAAAGATAACAGTTTGTTAAAGGCGGAGTCAATAACAAACAGTGTAGTTGCTGAACAATAAATCAAAAGGTAACTAACAAATCAAGATTCACTTAAAATATTTCCATTCATATAATGTGCATCATACAAACGGTAATCGATTTAGGGTTTCTTGAAGGGAAAGCTATTTCCGTACAATTCTATTCAGTCGTCTGTTTTTTCGTCTCTCTTGAGGTGTGACCTAATTATTCCTTATATAGTCCTAACACCTCAGGACAGCTGTCATTCCTTCTAGAAACCCTAAATATATCGTACATACTAAAATTACATATTCAAAATAATCCTAAGTGTAAAACAAGTCTTCCGGGAAGGTTTTGTAGAAGTAAACTTCTCCGAGTAGACCGTGTGCTCTGCCTGCCTTTTAGACTTGGTAACCTTGAAGTGTGCCCGGGAACAGTTTTCCGAGAAAATACTCACCGAGTAGACTTCAATCTTAATGATTATATCAGACTTTTCCCAACATAACCTTACTAGCAACCTTGTTCTTCAATGATCCAATCAACTATTTGCTTGGAAATAGCTTATTAGCATAGTGTGCTTGGTAGCACTGTAACCTGCTTGAGTTGAACCTTGCCCAATGATACTTAAGATAATTCATTATACATCAAAAGCATACTTGGACCACTGTATTATTAATGAATACCTTGCCCGGTCTTCCAATCACTTGGCTTCATGAGCTTGGTTAGCCAAGAGCTTACTCTGAAGTAAACCTTACTCGGCTATGAAGAACAAACCTGCTTGATATAGTGAACCTTACCCGGCTATACACAAAAGAGTGAACTCTGGTTCTGTCAAGTGGCTTAGTGAATAGGTCAGCCAAGTTGTCACTTGTATCAACTCTTTGCATTTCAATCAAACCTTTTTCACTACAATCTCTTATGAAGTGATGTCTGATTTCAATGTGCTTAGTCTTAGAATGTTGCACTGGATTTTTAACAGTAAAATATGCAGCAGTATTATCAATGAAAATAGGAGTATTCAGAAAATTCAAACCAAAATCCAGCATTTGGTTCTGAATCCAGAGAACTTGGGCACAGCAGGCAGATGCAGCAACATATTCAGCTTCTGTAATTGAGATTGAGACAGTTGTTTGCTTCTTGCATTGCCATGACACCAGCTTTTCACCCAAAAATTGACATCCACCTGAAGTTGACTTCCTTCTCATGTTGCAGCCATCATAATCGCTGTCTGTGTAGGCAATAAGGTCAGAAGATTGATTCTTTGGATACCAAATTCCTAAGTCTGGTCTGCCCTTCAAATATCTAAAAAATCTTTTGACAGCATTCATGTGGGAGACTTTTGGACTTGCTTGGAATCTTGCACAGACACATACAACATACATAATGTCAGGTCTTGTAGCAGTTAGGTACATCAGGGATCCAATTTTGGCTCTATATTCATGTTCATCCACAGGCTCCCGCTTTTCATCAGCAATCATCTTTTCTTTGGTGTCCATTGGAGTTGAAGCTGTCTTGTATTCATGACATTTGAACTTGTTCAAAATTTCCTGCACATATTTAGTTTGGTGAATGAAGATCCCCTCAGCTTTCTATTGAACTTGCAGTCCTAAAAAGAAGTTCATTTCTCCCATAGAACTCATGCTGTATTTGGACTTCATTACCCCTTCAAACTCCATACACATTTGTTCATTTGTTGAACCAAAGATGATATCATCTATATAGACTTGTAATAGCAGCAAATCTGATCCCTTTCTTTTGTAGAAGAGTGTCTTGTCAATGGCTCCCATTTGAAAACCATTTTCAAGAAGATGATTTGACAGCTCATCATACCATGCTCTAGGAGCCTGATGCAATCCATATAGGGCTTTATTTAGCTTATACACCCTGTTTGGATACATTGGATCCTCAAAACCTAGAGGTTGAGCAACATACACCTCTTCATCAATCTTTTCATTTAGGAATGCAGACTTTACATCAAGCTGGAACACCTTAATGTTCTTTGGGGTAGCATATGCAAGAAAAATCCTGATAGCCTCAAGTCTTGCAACAGGTGCAAAGACTTCCTTAAAATCTATTCCTTCTTCTTGAAGGCATCCTAGTGCCACAAGCCTAGCTTTATTCTTAATCACCAAACCCCTCTCATCCCTTTTGTTTCTTAAAACACATTTTGTGCCAATTGCTGACCTGTTTCTTGGCCTATCAACAAGATCATAAACATGTAGATCTCTGAACTATGCCAATTCCTCCTGCATTGCAATCTATTAAGCCAAAGCATACCACTTTCAACGCCATATGAATCATAACTTTAAGTTTTCAAACGCGACCATGTTCTCTTTGTGAAAAGAATATGGTTGCACTCCTCTGTGTTTTACAATGTGTTTTAACTAGAAGTCCCCTCGAATACCCAACTTTTGGTTCGATTTAATTACGCATTTTTATACAAGAAAAGTTAAGATTTAAAAATTTTGTGACACGTTTTCTTTATTTATACGCTCATTTACGGTTTAAACTTTTAAAGGTTTGCAAAGTAATAACTGAATTTCAAACAATTATTTTGTTATTTTACTATTATGTTTTAGAATTGAAAATTCAAAAAGTTATGGTGATATATAAACGGTTGAATTTCGATTTGATTACTATATTATTTTATTCATTTGCTACAACGTTTTATAATTGAAAATTCGAAAGGTCATGGTGATATATGAATGGTCGCATTTCAATTCGTTTACCTAATTGTTATATTCATTTACACTTATGTTTTAGAATTGAAAATTTAGAAAGTTTTGGTGGTACATGAACACTCGATTTACAATTCGTTTCTATAATTTATTGTTAAATTTAATATTTTTTCATATGATTATTCAATAATTCATTAGATTTTCGTTGTTGAATGTGAAAACTCATCACGTCTTATGGGAATTCCAATTTCGATTTCAAATTTTGTTGCATATGATTTCTTTTCTTTACTTGTTTCATTGATGTATCTATTAGTCGTTTTTATACTTACGTCCCAAGTCACGCAAATTCCTCACGTTTCGTATCACGCCTTCTTGTTTTCCTAGTTGTCGCACTCAACCGGTGAAATGACAATCCAAGTTATCAAGCAAATGTCCTCCGCGATCCCAATCACTCCACATTTAACCACACCCACCTTTATCTCTACAGTAAATTCAATTTCAAACCCAACACCATCCTTGGAAACTCAAACCAAACCCAACCGAAAAGCCTAGCGCTGAAACACACCCTTTGTACAGTATGTGTAAATCCCATCACTTTACTTCCCTGAAACGTTGATATACTCCAATCTGTGGTAGAATCAATTTCCACTTATTGCTAAAACCCACCCAAACTCAACGCCACTCACCCATCTGCAAGACCTGTACCTAACCATTTTTCTCAATCACATGTTTAATCTCATGCTTCAAGCCTACTTGTGGTGACCCTAGCACACCCGCTATACTTTGAAAGGCCTAACATGTTTCCGCCATGCAATATCCTAACCCCGCATCCTTTGTCGACCTTACACGATTTTCCGGTTTCAATACTTAGATCTTTACAAAACTCATCAAACTCACCTATATTTTCTTTTGCATACTTTCCTACATTTTATTTCTTTTACTAACACCTCGCGCCTAATACTAAATCCTCAGTTATTTTTTTAACTTTCAGTCAAATGGAGTTTATTTTAAAAGAATTTATTATCTCCATTATTATTATATTACTGCTACTACTACTGTTGCTGCTGCTGCTGCTACTACTACTACTACTGTTATTATTATCATTATTAATATTACTACCATCATTATTATAAGTACCATTGCCGTCATCATTATTTTTATTACCATCATTATCCATATTATTATTAATAAAATTTATTAATACTATTTCTTATTATTAGTAATATTATTATTATTAGTATTATCATCACCACTAATCATAATGTAATTATTTATTCAAACCACATTTAAAGTAAACTTCTTATTCCAAACAAATCTTAAGCCCTTTAAGGCTATTTTTCATTCAACAAGTCGGATATCTTGACAATCATTTCTTTCCTTCCTACCTAGGCCGCGGGCCAAAAGAAAACATTTGTTTTTATGTGAAAGTTTCATAAAATTTGCAAGCTTTTGCGATAGCTAAAAAAAACTTTTTGTTTAAATAAATTTTATTCACCACTAGATTTAAAAGCATCCTGATTTACAACCGATTTTCGTAATATTAAAGTTCTCTTTTCATTCCCTTTCATTAACACCAATGAGTTTCGGCTAAGAAATCATGGCACCACCTCCTACGTCAACTTCTCCTACCCCAAATAAACCGATATTCGAGAAGACAAGCGTCACAAGCAACATTTTCGTTTCTTTAACTTCTCCTTCACGTATTTTTTTCGGACGTACACAAAGTGATTTTACATCCACGTCTTTAGAATATTGTTTACGAAGTTTATTTTGGTTGTTCACTGATCTTTGATCCATATTTGTTTGTCTTTTACGAAATGTAAATTCGTACATCATTCTTATTCGCTTTACTAAATCGGTTTACATTTTTTATTTCGAATTTTGTGATCTATGACCAATTTCCCATCAACGTAACCGTTAAATGGAAATTGGGACTATGAACATGTATGTGTACATAACCTAATAGAACCCGTATTTTCATTTTATTTCTACATTTACTATCTGTGACCGGTTCCTTCAAACAAATTCGTTTACTCAAAACCGGGACTGTGTCCCATGCACATGCCGTGTTTATCTGATGTTATATTTTTAGGCAAATTGTTTTGTTTATTCGTGTATTTCTCTTCCACTCAATGTTTTATTTGAACCATTTTATTGTTATTGATTTCATCAATCTAAGACAAATATTTTATTTTAATTTCGAAGTTCTAATTATATACTTGATAAGCACAAAGTTACTATTGGAAATTTTTCTTTTCACAAACTTAATCGATTTCAATATGTTAATATTAAAATTTTCGTTTATCCATTTCATCTCAAGTTATTACCAATTTACATGTTTGTAAGATATAATTGTTTATTCATCTCAACATTTCCATTGGTCACGTCGATTTTCTATTGGAGATTTTCATTTTTTTAAACATCATGATATTTTTATACTTAAAAAGTTTCCCTCATTTAAACTATTCTCGAACCCAATGTGTCATGAAGTTACATATTCATATTTCGTTGGTTAAATGCTATGTTTACATGTCACATTATTTTCAACTCCATTATTTCAATTACATGTTATGATGATCATAATTCTAAATGTTTCATTCTTGACTTCATTACTTTGTTTATTTCGTTTTCAACATCGTTTACTTGGTTTAGACACGATGATCTTATTTACTTGGTTTAGCGTTTTCGCGTTGTCCTTGGCCTAAATGGTCTATCAAGGTGATCGTAATGTTTTTACCCTTTTAATTCATTATTTTTATTTTCAACGTTATATATGAGAATTTTATTTATTTATTTAAGATCTATGTCTTAAAACCACACAATAGAGCAAGTTATATAGACCATCCGACGATAGAGGTAATTATGGGTCGACACGTAATCATCAAAGTCCTCGCATGGAAAATATAGTAAGTCAGGTTGTGTGAAATAACTCGGAACTTGGAATGATTTGTGGAATGGGACAAATACTATATGATAAGAGCCTGGTGGATACGCCGCTGGTACATCCTATATATAAGTTTCCTTGTCATATTTTCTATTTGTGGCGTTCTCTTGGGTCATTAAAAGATCGGCGTTATTTTATTATATTTATAATTATTATTATGTATGTATAAAATTGTTTAAACTTCTAACAACTCCGTATATTAGTTGTCCTTTTTTAAAATTTTATTTTATTTCTAATTTCGGAACGAAATTTCCAAAATTTGTAAGTCCTGTAACATTCGTTATTTTTCAAACCCGAAAGTTTGACCCATTTAAAATATTTGGTTTATTTATAAATAAATATAAATATATATACATATTTCAAGTTTCATCTCATGTATTTCTATTTACATTCGTTAAACCGACACGTTATGACGTTTCGATGCCATCATAATTTTCATTTATTATTTATATAATATTCTCGAAAATTCAAGTAATTATTCAATCGTTCTCTATTTAATTCATTTAATTTATAAAACTCTAGCATTTAATGTTGTACTTAAACGAGACCCGAACTATCCCAAGTATAATACAAAAAAAATATCTAACTACATAAACTCTTATTTTTCATTTATAAGAAAGTACAAGGTGCAATTTGTAAACATTCTTTAAATTCAGTTTTAATATAAAATGAATGTACATGGGTTGAATATGTAAATTATATATAATATAATAATAATAATAAAAAAGAAAGGATGCAACAGCAGCACCTCTCGTCCTCCCTCTTCTCGGTTTTCCGGCAAAGACCTCCGGCGGCCGGAATCCGGCGTCGGAGAAACTGAAACATCGCTTTTAACTTTCAACCGATTCGTTAATCCATCCTAATCGACATCTCCACTAACGCTAAGAATTTATACGAGATTAATTTCACCATTAACATGCTAATTAACTCTAATTAATCTCTAACCCGTCATCAATATTAATCAAATCATAACAACACGAAATAAACGCCAATCGGTTCAATTGAGACTGTGAGAAATTACTCTAATCATCATACAAACTCTTCCATATCAACAATCAATCAAATATACTGTTTATAACCTTGAACTCGTTCACCCATATCCGAATCCGGCCAAAGCTTCGTTCATCGTCGATTTCCGGCACTATTAGGTAATTGATACATGCTTTTGAATCGTTTTTATCCTATTAACAAAACCCCTATCAAATATTGAACAAACAAAGAACAGATTAAAGGAATTGAAATCCTACGGTTTTGATAAGAAAGATGAACCTGTAACTTGTTTTATATATTTTATGTTTCTGAGATCTTAACAAACAAACGATCTGGTCCAACTGGTTTGTCCTTTAACATGCCAATCAGGGGACCCGGGTTCGAACCCGGGTCATAGCAGTTTTTGTTGTTTTGTTCTTTTTATTTTTAAAACCTTTCTTTTAATATTAACTTACCAAATAAAATTTATAAAAATAATATAAATCAAATAAAATTATATTAAGATAGATAAAATTAGTTTTATCATTCTTTCAACTAAAACCGACTTTCGTTTCCGTTAAGCTTTCGTAAGAAACCCGATTAATATCTATAACTATTATTTCGTTAAACTTTATATTACACTAACACTAATATTTTCAAAGCTAAATTCCGTTAAGATCTATAACTTCATAAACGTTATAGATTTCGAACCCGTCAAGTTCGTTTAGGACAAGGTTAATTTATATATATTTGTATACTTTAACATAAGATATACCGTTAACATAAAATTTTCCATACACATTATAATATTCAAAATTTATATTAATCTTGTAATGTAAACTAACATTAAATTAATAATTTAATAATTAATTTGTTAAAATTCATTACCGTATAAAATAATATTATAATATCCAACTCCATAATAAAATGTACATTCAACACCTCTAAATCCCGACAACCCGATTTACCTACTTTTATAAGACGTTAGTTTAATATTAATTTTGTACTTTTAATTCTAGTTCGTGACGTTCAATTGCTTCGGTTTCATTTATGCACTTTCGGTTGTATTTCAAGTTTGTCTTCAATTTCAAGGAGTTTCTCATACCCCTTTTTTTACCCTTTTTAACTATTTTGGGGGTAGCATATATATCCTATCAATAATTCAATTTCGTTTACTCATTATTTACAAACCATAATTCGCTACATGGACTTGTGTGTTTAGTTGTTACTTGCTACAAAGTACTTGCTCATGGATTACTTCAAGATAGTATGATCATACGCCCCCCTTTGCGTTCAATACATTTGTTGTTATGAGTGTAAAAGGGCCTCATTATCCGAGTACGTTGGTGCACAATCCCAACTGGAAAGGACCTTCATTGCGCTTATCTGAGTACGCTGGTGCACAATCCCAGTTGGAAAGGACATTACTTGCTCATTTACACTTGTTCATGGAATTGTATGATTTTTATGTACGTATATCAAAACTTGTGTGAACTCACCAACTATTCATTTAGTTGACTTTATTTTATATATATGTTACAGGTACAATTATTAGAGGATGAAACGGAGAAGACACTAGAACTTAGGTTATATTAATAAATGGATACGTTGTTAATTGTTCTTGTATTTTCCTTGTATCTATTGTTACAAACTTGTGTACTTGATGTTTAAATTAATTAATGATAATATTGTCACTTAATAGTGTCACATGTGTTTTGGGCAATCTGTACGTCACACTCGGGCGTATTCCGCTTTAGCTAGGGTGTTACAAAGTTCCCTTTTGATGCACTTCCTTGATTGATTCCTGGTACCCTTGTCTTCGAGGAGTAGTTTGGGATGATTCTCTTCTCAAGCCTCTTAGCACTCTCATTTTAAGACATCTCCGTGATCTTGATGTCACCCACGACCATCGGTGGATTGGTGCATTCACGTGCAAAGTGACCGGGCTCCCCACAGTTGTAGCAACGAAGTTTGTCCTTCTCAAACCCTAGATTCTTCCCATCATCTTTAAAACTGTTCTTCCCGTATTTCTTCAAAAAGTTGGTAGCTCGATGAGCGTCCATGGCCATCTGGTACTTGATGTCCATTTTCTTGAGATCATATTTGTTGATCTCGGGAAGATCTCCTTGTTCAAAACAAGGAGTAAGCAGCTTTCCTTGCAACAGCTCCTCATGAGTTGCCATAAAGGCATGAAACAAAGCCTCATTGGAGTTATCAGCAAAGAGGATTTTTGAAGCAGAGCAAGCTAGAGTGCTTGGAGTAGATATGATTACATGAGATTTTAGAGCTTGTGCTACGGCTTTATCAACAGTAGATTGAAAGGAACTTGAGTTTGAACTTGATGAAGCTTGAGATACACCAGCGGTATTGAAGGTTGAGCTTGGATTCTGAGCAATGGTGTTGGCTTGGCTTATGAATGTTGTGCTCACACTTGTTCCAGTCGCCATACTGACCTTTGAAAGAGAACTAATATGATTATTCATCCTCAACTTCTCATCCATTACAAACGACTTGATAACAGAGGTCAAATCAGATAAAATGATATGATGAAGATCTGAAGTTCTCCTGACGATTATAACACTATTTCTCCAGGAGTAAGGGAGAGAGTTAAGAAGCTTGTCATTGATCTCAATTTGGTGGTATTCAATTCCAGCACCGCTGATTTTGGTAATCAACAATTCAAATCTTGAGATGAGACTATCAATCGTTTCTCCTTGAATGTAGTTAAACATCTTAAACTCTCCCTTCAACATCCCTTTCCGGTTGTTTCTCATTTCCAAGTTGCCTTCAAACTTGTTTACTAAGGCATCCCACAGAGTCTTAGCAGTGGTGTAGTCTCTCAAAGTCAATGAAATTTCCCGTGAAAGTCATACAGTCAGCACACCAAAATCTTTTTTGACTACAGCAAGCATTCTTCTATCATCGTCATCATAATCTGCTATCGCTTTAGGAACCTCGCCATCAGTATCAGTGGTCATAGGACGACGTGAACCTTGTTCTAAGGGTCTAAGAAGATTGTAAACAATGATATTGAGATAGTTTTGAAATCTCCATTTAAACTCATCAAAGTCACAATCCCACTTCATCAACTTTGGAGACTTCGTCGTTGTTCCTACCTCGTTCTCAAACATCACATACTTTATGGCTTCATTACTTGCACCAGTGTTAGGAATGGGATTTTCCATTGCTTAACAACTCAAAGATCAACACTTGAATCAAAACTGCTTAACACTCTGTTCCCGAGTTTCATTTAACAAGTGAAAAGAAAGGAAAGGAAATTAGTAGGGAAAAGAAAGGAAAGGAAAAGAATTTTGTGATTTCATTTTGTGTTCCTGAGTTTAAATGAAAGGAAAGGAAATTAATCAATTTATGTGTTCTAGAGATGGATGGAAAAGAAAAGAAAGTTGCATTTTTACTATTATACCCTTTATAAAGAAAATTAAATAAAAACACTCCAAAGTTAAAAATTGCTCACAGTAATGTAGCTTACAATGCAAACAATAAGAAATGTAAATTCATCCTCAAGAAAAGCTCACAATAAC
The DNA here is from genome assembly GCF_021521415.1 of Bidens hawaiensis. Classification (NCBI taxonomy): domain Eukaryota; kingdom Viridiplantae; phylum Streptophyta; class Magnoliopsida; order Asterales; family Asteraceae; genus Bidens; species Bidens hawaiensis. Next base: position 46,713 of record NW_027491396.1, on the reverse strand, counting down.
ATTCAAAAGTTAAAAATTGCAGCATCACAGTTATTTGGGAGGCAATTATTAATTACTAGAGAAACCTGTAACAAAGCATTAAAGAACATATTAGATGATATGAAAATAAAATTTATATAAATCTCTCTCTTGAAATGAGATAATACCGAAGGGTATTGACTTGCCTGTTGAACGTCCAATCCCCTGGCTCATATATTTGTGTTATAGATCTCATAACTAGTTTGTTTGAAAATTAAAACCATATATTACAAAAACCCGTCATGTAACCTGCAGTGTGTTAGTGGATTTTTCTAAATAGTTTGTAACTTTATATTGATAAATGATTTGCATATTTTACTTTTGAAATGAATAATGAATTTTTAGGCATAAAGCTCCTGCAATTTTTTTTCTCAACCAAATAATGCTAACTATTAAAGCTGCTGCATTTTCAAAAACCCATGTAACCCGCGAACCGTTCCTGTGAAATCATTCAAATCAGTTCCTGTTCCGATCCAGTCCAGGTTCTACCCTTTGCCATCCCTAGGCCAAACTGTGAAATAAAACCGAAACCAAATCGTTAGTAACGGTTCGGTTTGGTTCAGTTTTTATTTTCAACGGTTCGCTTTTGATTTTCATTGTTCAAAAACTGTTACTAACGGTTAGACCTAAAAATTATAATTCAATTTTTAAGAGGATTTTATAATTACTAATCTATGAGAAGCTTTGATCAACTTATTAAATTCAAAAGGTGTAAAATTTAAAATAAAGTATTAGATATTAAATTAAGAATACCAAATAATAGAGGGGTTGAAGATATTGATGATGAAGCAGGTGGTCTATGGATGTGGGTATGCTTGGGTCGTCACTGATGTTGAAGTTGTGATGATGAATTGATGTGTCTAGGTTTGGTGAAGGCAACAAAATAAACACATGTGAACTGATGTTGATGTAGATAAGATGATAAAATGAGGGTAAACTAGTAATTGCATTTATAACTCATTTCCTTTCCATATGATTCCTTCCATTTGGAAGGAAAATGAATCATACTAGTTTGTTATCACTTTCTTTTCCTTTCCCTCACGGTTCCTTTCAAATAAATCTCTGGAAAATCTTTATTTTCAAATTCCTTTCACTTTCTTTTCTTTTCCCTTCATTAATAATACTCTGGAACATAGTTTAAAAACTAAGTCACCTGTATTCTAATGAATAGAATAAAGTACTCAAATCAGAAGATCACCCCAAGTCAAATGTATTCGAAATAAATGGGTATTCGAATGCTTGAATTTATTCGAATAGAGCTTAGAATGTAACCAAATTGAATAGGTAAAAGTATTCGAATGATGTATATATTCGAATACAATTGTATTTGAATGGTTTCAGATGAACATTTGTATTCGAAGACAATTTTGTATTCGAATGACTACCTTGTATTCTAATACTTTCTGATTCGCATAGAGAAGGTTTAGAATACATATGCCTTGTGAAAAATTGGTCTACAATTGTATTCGAACACTGTATTTGAATTGTCTTGTGTATTCGAACTGAAATAGCCAAGTATGAGAATTGGGACTTGTATACGAATTGAACCCGAATTGTTCTTGTATTCAAATCACACTTGTATTCCAAATGGGTATTCGAATTCACACTTGTATTCGAATCAAATTCGAATACTTGTGAAGGCAACCCACTTTCTTGCCACATTTTACAAAAATTCCCTTTGCATGTATGACACAACTTTTTATCATATCTTTGGAGATTTCCACTTAAACCAATACATGCACTATTCCAACACCAACACTTGAAGATTCAAACACCACATAAACAACCTTTTTACAAACTTTTAACATTCTTGAAGATCTTAAACATAAACAAACTTATTTTCTTGAACCTTTTGAAGAACACAAGAACCCGACCCCACTTATTTTCTTGAAAAAACCGTCTTTTCACACACATAAGACCAAAATCTACAACTAGTAGAGCCCGAAAGCTCTGATACCAATTGTAGGTCCCTTGACCGGATCAAACAACAAACAAACTAAGTATTAGTCATCTTGGATCAACCTCTCAACTTGTTGGCGGAAACAACCAGTTAGGACCGATATCTCGAATCTTGTGGTGTAGTTAGGGAAGGTCGAAAGTTTAGAGGGAGGGAGAGAGAATTTGTGAGTAGTAAGTTAGATGATTTGCAAAAGGTTGTGTGAGTATGTGTATATAGTGTGTGTATTCAATACTCTTCTTTCATTAATAAAGGCCCAATGGCCTCTAAACACATGAGGCATCGGGCCCAAACATACATAAGTAAACAAACTATTAACGTAAACTAACGAGATACAAATTACAAAAGACTAATACTAGAATGGGCCTTATATTATTATTTGTTAGCTAATCTATATAAATTTTATTTATTTTTATATATTTATTAATTATAATCTCATGTAAAACATAATGTATAGTGTTTAGTTATTTTGATCAGAATTTTATGGATAATATATATTATTATATAAATATATATTTAACACATTAAATAAGAGTTATATAAATTTAGGCTCGCAAACTAGCTCAAACTTGATAAGTGAAGCTGGGGATCATTTGTTATACAAGTTTTCTAAGGCTCGGGCTTTAGTTTGTTTAAGCTCGGCTTGATTAGAGCTCTTTAACAAGCTGATTTCGAGTAGCTCACGGGCCGGTTTGGCTTGTTTACACCCTTTACTAAAAGTTTCATAATCTCATTAAATTAACTTTCATTTCATTTTTCGGTCTTGAATCTGATAAAATATCACTCACCAAAACTTGATATTTTAAAGATTCATAAAAAGTTCAAATAAATGTAAAACAATTGTTTACTTGTGTATGATTTAGGTTTTATAGAGTTGAGATTTTGTTGCTGTAAAGCAAGATGAACCATATGGGTGATATTACTCTGAAAGTGACTTCAAAGCTAGATTTTTCAACCTAGAAGTACAAGGCTGTTGATCTGATATAAATATTTGGTATGATAATTGGTGTTTTAAACTCGTTTTTAAAGTATTAATAAATAACTGCGAAAACTCAAGATCAGTTTCGTTGTTGCAGTTGGTATAAACCCGGGCCTGTGCTCGTCATCCTTGTATTTGTATATGGTTTGGATCTTTGATTATGGTCTTCAACAGGTTGCTCAGTATGCTGCTTTAGTATTATTATTTTTTTTATTTTCATTGGTTATTTTTCTTTTTAAATTTTGGGAAGCAAATTTTGATTTTTCTGTTGCTAAATAAGTGATCTTTAACTTGAACTGCAAATCAAATGAGTTGATAGAAAGATATGCATAGAAGAGATATGAACGAGAGTTGTTTTTGGTGAATAATGCTTGCCTCCTTTGTTATTATTATCCCCATATATATAATACAAAGAGATCTCCTATTTGGAGAGAATATTCTAAGTTTGAATTCAAATTACAAGATAAATATCGAGACTAAATATAGTACAAATATACTACTCTATTACTCCCCCGCAGTCTTAGACGGAGGTGAACGGAGACTAAGAATAGAACGAAAATCTTCAAAGAGTACACGCGGAAGACCCTTCGTAAAGATGTCGGCAATCTGAAATGAAGAGGGGACATGAAGGACCCGAACTTGTCCCCGTTGTACCTGTTCCCGAAGGAAGTGAATGTCGAGCTCAATGTGTTTAGTTCGCTGATGTTGTACGGGATTCCCAGACAAGTAAATGGCACTCACGTCGTCACAATAAACAATGATGGCTCGAGTGAGTGGTCGATGAAGCTTCAAAAGAAGGTTGCGTAGCCAACAAATTTCAGCAACAACATTCGCAACCCCTCGATATTTAGCCTCGACACTAGAACAGGAAATAGTTGGCTGACGTTTAGAAGACTAAGAAATTAAGTTGGATCCATAATATACACATTATACGGACATGGATCGTCAGGTGTCTCGACAACCTGCCCAGTTAGCATCAGTATATGCAAGTAAGGCCGGGCTCGCATGACGATCCAATGTGAGACCAAGGCAGACCGTCCATTTGATATATCGTATCCTTTTGAGTGCATCCCAATGGTCCATCATAGGAGCGTGCATGTACATACATACCTGTTGTACAGCATAACTAATGTCAGGTCTGGTGAAAGTAAGGTATTGCAAGGCACCCGCCATGCTTCGATAAAAGGGTGGGATCTGTGAATGGTATGCCCGAACCACTACCGAGTTTCCCATTTGTATCAACCGGGGTAGCCGCTGGTTTACAGGTGTCCATACCATGAATGATATCCTGAGCATAGTTTTTCTGTGATAGAAACATATTATCACCGGTTCGAGTGACCAAAATGCCATGAAGTAGCTTAGTGGTCCCAAATCTTTCATGGCAAATTCCGATGCCAAGGAAGACATTAGGTGTTGACGCAGGTCATCCGAAGATGTAGTGAGAAGAATATCGTCAACATATAGTAGAAGGTAGGCGGAGTCTCGACCGTGATTTAAAATAAAAAGGGAATTATCACACTGACTTTGTCTAAACCCCAAATGTAAAACGTAATCTGTGAACCGTTGGTACCAAGCACGAGGTGCTTGCTTGAGCCCATATAATAACTTTTTAAGTAAGCAAACATGGTCCGGATAATCTTTGTGTCAAAATCCCATGGGTTGATACATGTAGACAGTTTCATTTAACTTGCCATGTAAAAAGGCGTTTGTGACGTCCAACTGATGAACCTGCCATGAGCGTGATAATGCTATAGATAAAACCGTACGGATCGTTGCCGGTTTAACAACCGGGCTAAATGTTTCTCCACAATCAATACCAACCTGTTGAGAGCGACCGTCATAAACCAATCGAGCTTTGTAACGCTCTAGGGTGCCATTAGACTGAAACTTGTGTTTAAACAACCACATGCTATGGATTATATTCATTTGAGGATGATGTGGGACAAGTTCCCAAGTCTCGTTTTTAATAAGGGCATTAAATTCATCGGTCATAGCGTTGCGCCATTCCGGTATGGACAAGGCAAAAGCGGGGTTTTTGGGAATTGGAACGATGGTGGTTGAGGAGAGATTAAATAGTTTCTTTGGCTTTATAATGCCGTCCATGCCGCGAGTTCTCATGGTACGGGTTTTGGTTTGTATGTTAGGTTGTATAGGTGGTGGGGTTGGTGGAGATGGATTATGGGTTGGTGAATTTGGTATTGTGGACGTGAAGTCAGTGGGTGGCAAGGGTAGCATCTGGTTCGGGGAAGGAATGGAATTGGCCAAGTGGGGATTTTAGGCTTGTGGAGATGTGGGTGTGGGCTGTAGTGGTGTGATGGGATGATTGTGTGGTAGGTCCGTAGGATGTGATGGTGTAGAAATAGGAATTGGTATTGAGCTAGTGGGTGGTTGTGGATTGATGTTGGTCCAAATGTGAGGGTGCGGTTGAGTATCTAAAAAGGAATAGGATGGTGTAGGTGTTGGTAAGTTTGCAAATGGAAAGATAGTTTCATCGAATATGACATGACGAGATATTGTTATTTGTCGAGTAATTATGTCTAAAACATTTGTACCCGCGATGATGGGTGGGGTATCCAAGGAAGACACACGGATTGGAACGATAAGCAAGCTTGTTTGTAAGAGTTGAGAGGTGAAGGGGATAACAAAGTGAGTCGAAGACTCGGAGATGATCATATGTTGGGTGTCGTTTGTAAAGAAGTTCGGTGGGTGCCAAAAAGTTGGGGGTAGATGGGCATGAGCAAGGAGGGTTTGAATCATGTTATTAATGGAGCAGATTTTGCGTTCCGCTTTGCCATTTTGAGAGGAGGTGTGAGGGCACGATAGACGAAATTTCATGCCATGTTGATCGCAAAATTGTTTAAACGATGAGTTGACATATTCGGTTCCATTGTCACATTGAAAAGTTTTTATTTTTCGTTCAAATTGAGTTTCCATTTGATTTGAAAAGGTGGAAAAAATAGAGAAGACTTGGAATTTTTTAGCAAGAGGATAGGTCCATAAGAAATTTGTGAGATCATCCAAGAATAGTATATAATAACGATGTCCTTCGGTGCTTATGACGGGAGATGTCCATAGGTCAATATATATTATATCAAATGGTAAAGATGTGCATGTATAAGAAGGCATAAAAGGTAACTTGACACTTTTCCCAAGAACACAAGATTGACATAATGTTTTATTCAATTTATTAAATGAAATAACATTTGAATGTTTCAAAGATTGTAATAAAGCCGGGCCTGGGTGACCAAGTCGTTGATGCCAAAGTTGATTGGAGATAGCAGCAAAACGTGAAGGTGAAGTGTATTGGGTAGACTCCGGTGGAAGAAGCGGATACAAATCACCGCTGCTGTTGCATCGAAGGATAGGGATCCGGGTCTTGAAATCCTTCACAAGAAAACCAAACGGGTCAAATTCTATGGAAACCCAATTATCGATGGTAAAACGACGGACATAGATAAGATTTTTAATAAGTTTAGGAGCATATAGGACATTATTTAATTTTAAGGGTGGGTAAGGTGGTGGAAGGTTTTGATTGCCTTGTCCAAGAACCGGAATAGCATTTCTGACGATAATATTATTTAAAATGCCATTTTTAAAAGGAGATTGGAAATTACCCGGGTTGTTGGTCATATGCGAGGTTGCACCAGTGTCCATGTGCCATGGATCCGGTGGATTGAGTGACATGGTGTAGAGAGTCTGTTCAATGTTGGTGGGAGCGTAAGCCGTGTGGTACGAGTGAGCAGGTCTCGAACCAAGTAGTCCTGGGTAGGGGGAGAGGCCCATGCTTGCTGGTTAGAGAATAGTGAGTATTGTTGTTGGGATGCCCACTGTTGAGGGGGTGGGGTCCAATTTGAAGTATTGATGTTGGAGCATTCTCATTCCACCCCATATCCCTAAACCAAAAATTACACTAAAATTCACTATATTTTCTCTCTCCATTTTAATTAAATAATACTTTTTATACCTTTTATCATTACATTTTCTCTTTCCTTCACTCACAATCACTTTCAAAATATATTAAAAAATTATAGAGGGTGAACAGTAACTTTTCAAATATACAGAAAAATCACTACTTTCTCTAAAATATAAAAACTATTCACTCACAACACCCTAAATCACTCACTAAATTATAAAAACACCCCTCACATGAAAAGAGTGGTGGGATGAGAATGCTCTTAGGTCCATTCGTATTGTAACCAAGGCTATTCTGCCCATAATTATTGTAGTTATTGGTGGGTTGATAATTACCATACCGGCCTCTGCCCCAACTTTGTCGGCCACCTTGACCTCTACCTCGCGAGCGACCACGAACACATCTCCGATCTGCCATGTTATCGGTCCTGCCATATTCCGACCTGTTGTACTCCGATCTGCTATATTCAGGGGTTGGTTTTGGCTCGGGTCTTCCTGTTGCAGTGTGTAAAGCTGTGCCGGAAGCTTTAGCGGCAGCGGCGGCACATGGATTCTTTCGGATTTCCTCCTTAATCACACTAGAACGAGCCTTGTAAAAGGACGGAAGTGGTTCTGTGTTTTGAATGACCATAGCAATGCCTTCATATTGCTCATTGAGACCCATAATGAGTTGAAGCACAAGGTCGGCGTCCGTCAACGGAGCATCGACGTTGGCAAGTTGGTCGGAGAGGAGCTTGAGTTCTTGATAATATGCATGCATGTTGGGGACGTTGTCAAGTCTTGTGTTGGCGAGTTTGGTTTTGAGATAAATGGCCCATGACGCTTTGTTGTCACGGAATAAGTCACCGAGGGTTGTCCATGCCTCATGAGCCGTGGTATTGGTTTTAATGATAGTGTTCAAAAGGTCATAAGAGATGGTGTCATAGATCCATTGTAGGACTATGGAATCGAGCCGTTCCCATGAATCGAGCGTGGAAGGAGTGTTGGGTTTGGGAGCATCAGGTTTGGAAGGTTCTTTGGAAGAGGAAGTGGTGGCTGTTGGTGGTTCATTATGAAGTAGGTGGTCATAGACAAGGAAAGCTTTGCAATGGATTTTGAAGAGTTCCGACCAAGACGTGAATTGGCCGGATTCAAGGTCAAGAGTGATGGTGATAAAATTTTTGATATTAGAAACCGTAACGGCGGGATGTAACTTGGGTTCCATGGTGGATTAGGATCGGGATCAAAGACGAAGATGATGAAGAGGGAGGCGGCTAGGGTTTTCCTGACCGTGATACCATGATAGAAAGATATGCACAGAAGAGATATGAACGAGAGTTGTTTTTGGTGAATAATGCTTGCCTCCTTTGTTATTATTATGCCCATATATATAATACAAAGAGATCTCCTATTTGGAGATAATATTCTAAGTTTGAATTCAAATTACAAGATAAATATCGAGACTAAATATAGTACAAATATACTACTCTATTATGAGTGATTACGTACAGAAGGTTTTGTTTTGTGGGATGAATGCTTTGTTTCGCGTTAACGTGTTCATGTGTACCCATCAAAGATTACAATTTGTTCTCAAGAGCGTTTATTGTGTGCAATAAAATAAAGCCATTTAGAAAAAACAAGAAAAAAAAAAAAGAAGAAACGAAAAAAGAAAGAGCAAAAAAAGTGATCGTGCCAAATTGGGATGAACACACGATGAGTCGTAAAGTGTGAGTTTGATTAGAATTTGGAAGGAAGAGGGGACAATGGGTTTTGTAAAAGGGAATTTAGTATTTTATGTTCTTTAGCATTCCTATTTTTTCCCTTTATTTGCCAACAAAACATACGTTAATTTTCAACAGAACTAATTCAACTTTCACTGAGTTCCAATTTCTTCAAAACATTCCACCTTTATTGTAGGGGTATGGTATTAAACCCGGTTTTACGACCCTAAATTTATTATGTTTTGGCTTATTTTATTATATGGACTAATACAATGTTATTGGGCTGAGGGGGTTTTGTGGAGGTAACCCTAACTGGGCTAGGCCCATTAGGGTATCATGATGGTGGCCATGAGGCTCTTTATATAAGGAGGTCTCCACCTCCTTATTAGGGGGTCATGCTCAACAAAAGCCACCACCACTTTTTTGTGTCTGTAAACAAGAGATCTTCAGGATTTCTTAGCAGTCACCTCCACAACCCCGAAAAACCATTGCAGGTCTCAAGCAACCGGAGAAGAAGATCAAGACGTGGTTCGTTCATCTCGAAAATCCGTGGAAACATCGTCATGGATCAGGTCAAATTCATTTCATGCTTCGACATTGGCGCCATCCGTGGGACGGCAACGAACTACCCTTCGATCTTCATCTCGGCTGTCAGATCTCTCCCAGGAAAAACCCGGATCTGGAAGTTTACAGAAAAAGGCTTCAAGGCTTGTTCTATTAAAGCTCAAACAGATCCATAGATCTAAAAGAGGCTTCCAGATCTGTGCAAAAAGAAACTGCCTGATTCGAATGATCAGGTCTCCGGATCTGTAATGGTTTTAAATCTGCTCCGAGCTTCAGATCTATCTAGATCTGATTTACAGATCCAGATCTAGATTACAGACCTGGATTTTAGGTTTAAAGTTGCAGATCTGACTCTAAAATTGCAGATCCAGAAATTACCAGACTTCCGCCGCCATGTACGCGCGCCCGCGGATTCTCACTCCGCAGCCGTGCATGTGCCGCCGCGGAAATCACCATGTGGGTTTTGCGCAAGAGACCTCTGCCATGCACGCGCACTCACGAGTCACCACTCCATCGCCGTGCATGCGCGCATCAGGCTTCGCGCCAAACTTAAAGGTTGGGAATCCTCATAATATCCCATATGGCTACGCGCCAAACTTAAAGGTTGGGAATCCTCATAATATCCCATATGGCAACACGCCATACTTAAAGGTTGGGAATCCTCATAATATCCCATATGGCTACGCGCCATACTTAAAGGTTGGGAATCCTCATAAACCCATACGGCTTCGCGCCGAATACAAGACCGACGCGGCTCCGCTCCGTTCAACATGCACACCACCATGATGCTTGAGCGCAGTCGCATATCACATGTTCATGCACCACATATGCTCACGCATCACAGATGCTCACGCATATTACATATGCTTACGCATCACATGCTCTCACATCAGTCTACGCGCACGCGCACGCAACATCTGCGCGTGGCGCGGGACATCAAGTCTACGCGCACGCGCATGCAACATCTGCGCGTGCGCATAACACAAAGCCAGAGCCTATGCGCACGCGCACGCAACATCTGCGCATGGCGCACAGTCTACGCGCACACAATATCTTCGCGTGGCGCGGGACATAAAGTCGCGCGCACGCGCATGCAACAACTGCGCGTGGCGCGGGACATCAAGTCTACGCGCACGCGCATGCAACATCTGCGCGTGAACCTAACACAAAGCCAGAGCCTATGCGCACGCGCACGCAATATCTGCGCATGGCGCACAGTCTACGCGCACGCGCACGCAATATCTGCGCGTGGCGCGGGACATAAAGTCTACGCGCACGCGCATGCAACAACTGCGCGTGGCGCGGGACATCAAGTCTACGCGCACGCGCATGCAACATCTGCACGTGCGCATAACACAAAGCCAGAGCCTATGCGCACGCGCACGCAACATCTGCGCATGGCGCACAGTCTACGCGCACGCAATATCTTCGCGTGGCGCGGGACATAAAGTCACGCGCACGCGCATGCAACAACTGCGCGTGGCGCGGGACATCAAGTCTACGCGCACGCGCATGCAACATCTGCGCGTGCGCCTAACACAAAGCCAGAGCCTATGCGCACGCGCACGCAATATCTGCGCATGGCGCACAGTCTACGCGCACGCGCACGCAATATCTGCGCATGGCGCACAGTCTACGCGCACGCGCACGCAATATCTGCGCGTGGCGCGGGACATAAAGTCTAAGCGCACGCGCATGCAACAACTGCGCGTGGCGCGGGACATCAAGTCTACGCGCACGCGCATGCAACATCTGCACGTGCGCATAACACAAAGCCAGAGCCTATGCGCACGCGCACGCAACATCTGCGCCTGGCGCACAGTCTACGCGCACGCGCACGCAATATCTGCGCGTGGCGCGTGTGACACCCGGTAATTTTCCATATTCTTTAATCTTTATAATTGATCAAAATTACGTGTCATTTATATAATTTATATGAGGTATAAACCATAGTATACTTGAAATGTGGACGAGAACAGTCGTTAATGCCTATAGGATTGTATAAAGTGCCGATGAGAACGGCTATATGATGAAGATAGCCCAGTAATAGTTTAGAGGTGACAAATATATCAAGCTAAATATATATCTATGATCCAATATAAGGGGTAATGGTGAGACCATGCCCAGTAATGTCCTAATTCCCTAATTTGGACCAAAACGCCATAAACGTTTAAATAATAGAATATAGTCGCTGAACCGGCCAAATTAATGATACATTATACAGTGAGACGACCAAGATATGAAACTATGAAGGAATTAAATGTATACTAGTCAAAATAATATGAAGATAATAATTTAAACAATCCATGAAAGATTACAATATGGAGCACTATTTAACGTAATATAACTCCGGGCTAAATTTAAATATACATCATACCGGGAACCGAAATAAATACCGGGTTACATACCATCTATAATACTTTATAGGTGACCAAATAAATTAAGAGAAGCTCATAATACCCAAGTCCAATATAATTCCCATAACTCGTTCATTCGATAAACTACTCGTCCTAACGACTATCCATTTAAGACCCGAACCAAGATTGAACTTAGCACTACATTTGGACAACCAATATATTTATTAAATGACCATAATACCCTCCCTTTGCAGCCCAAAGCCGAACCCCAACTTTTCCCATTCGGTTATAACACAAGACAAAACACCATTACATACATCCATGTATTAACATATTCATCATCATCCATAGCATCATCCATCTAACTATCATCATCACCAACATTATCATGACCTTGGAAATTTGCAAGCCACCAAAAAGTCTCCAAAAAGCCTTCCAAGAGCCGGCCTCCCATTCCCCTCCCATATAAACAACAATTTACACCATGCCTTGACTACTATTGCACTTGAATGAGTGATTTGCCACCCTTAATTCATGGGATTGTGATTCCCCAATTTAAGGGATTATGTTTCCATCCTCCACTCTATATATACTCTAGCTTTCTTGATCAAAAATCACCACCCAAACTCAAGAAACTTAACTCCAAAAACAACCCCTTCCTCTCTCGGCCGAAGGCAGCAGCAGTGCACCACCACAGCCGCCTCTTTGCAACCTGTTTTCTCTATAATTCTACTATTAACATCTTGAACCCTATATATCGTTGGAAAGCTAGAAGAAATCCTTAAACCGTGGTAGAAAGCCTTGAACGGATCTTTGCCCGGAAAACTCGGTAAGAAGCTTTGAACCTTCGAATGTCACTACTGGAAACTGCATTTTCCAGCAGTACCCCCCTCTCTTCTTTTGTTCATATCTCACAAACCACTTGGTATTTTTGGGTGATTCTTGTTTAGGAATCCAAGGAAACTCGCAAGGATCACGAACCACCTTTTGAACATCCATTTCCGGCTTCATTTCAGCATTAGGTAAGCCGAAAACTCGAGTTGTAACAGTTTATGGTGTCTGGAAAAACACAGATTCTGTCCAGCCACGGTTTCATCATTTTACTTGACCCTAGTTCACCTATTTCATGTTATTTAAACATAATGTAGACCCTCAACATCGTGATTAACGTCAAGGAACTTGGATCTCGCCTTAAACCCGCTCAAGAACGCCTCAAAAACCGACATTCCCAAGGTACTAATGCCATGTAATGTTTAGTAGAAAAACATGGACTAAGCCTAAGATACATATACATAATGAGGTGATGAATCATGAACATAAACTTGAAGTGTGTTAAAATGACATATAATGAGGAGTAAATCATGTTGGGTAAAAATTACAAGTGTTAAAAGTGTGTTTAAGGAAGGTTAAGGTTAATAGAACACTTAGTTAAGATCTTGAGTAATAAAACCCACTTATAAATAAACAAGATAATATAAATGTAAAGACGGAATCTTGGTTATGTTAAACTTTAAAAAGGGTATATAACTAACGTATTAAAAACCGTATCGGGTGTAGTATGAGAATAAATATTTTTACTATCATAAAAGTAAAAATAATAATAGTAATAATAATAGTAATAATAATAATAATAAAAGTAACAAAAATAATAAGAGAAACAACTACGGGAAATCGGATACTAAAATATATATAAAAGTGCAATCCTTTGCACGGAGGATACATGGATATAATGGCTTTAAAACAAAGAGATATATATATAAATACACTCGTATAATTCTATGAATACACGGGGAATACGTGTAAGATATATATAAGTAAATGTAAATATACAATATTGTATGGGTCAAGGATAATGGTAAAAGCATGTAATATAATTATAAGATTTAAAAAGAATATTAATAATACTTATAATATATACATAACAAAATAAGTATACAAGTCATACACATATATTCCTATATATGTGCAACAAATATAAAATACGGGTTTTTGTGATGGACATTGCGAGTAACTGGAAAGGTGGAGGTGCCGGTAGTCGGGACGTCCTGTCTAGGCTGGTAAACGAATATATCATAGATGGGCCCGTTACCTACCTGGGGACTAACGATGAGAGCACCAAAACCTATTAGGCTAAAGCATGTCACGAACGTCATGATTACCGACGAATAATTTGTATCGAGCATTCCCTAATGCTCGGAGGATATATATATAAAGAGGATATAACGGATATACATAACAAGTATAAGACGTTGTCTAACGTCCGTATCGCTAATGTATAAAAAGTATACATATATACCGTCACCTCATAAGTATGTATCGGGCTAAGTATTAATAGTTATATATTATCTACTGAAGTGCATACGTATACGATATAATACAAGAAACTCGCCAAGTATAACGGAACATTATTCCTCATTTAAGGTGAGTCTCACAGCCCCTATTTTCACTATTTTCACTATGTTTTAAACTGTTTTCGGGGCGAGGGACACGTGTTTAAATATGTTTTATCATGGTGTATATCTTGATTTACAATGTGCGTGTACATGAGATATTTGGCGCGCTCATGGTACATAAAGTCCCCGGTATATATTGTAACCATAAACTATAGGCAACTATTGCCGAGGAACTCTACGGGTAGTACTACTGGTCTGACCAACCCACTCGTAAGTGGTCGCGCCACTTTATAAGACGGGTGCTTAGTTTTCCGATTTATTTATTCTCTCGTGGACTCGTGGGATGTTATGTGGGGCTTTATGGTGTATATATATAGTCAAGGAATGGTTACGAACTCATGTATTCACGTTACACTGCAAGTCATGGATACTGCATTCATGACGTTATGAGAATTATATTATAAAGCATTTTATCGAGTCACAAAACTTGTGAACTCACTCAGTTTATACTGATTAAATTATTTTACGTGTCTTTCAGGTATTTAGCTATGTGGAGAGGTCACGGTGTCTCACTACGGTTTTATGTTTAACTATAAAAATTTCATGTATGAGGATTTTATATTTTGGAGTTTTCACGGTTATATCTCCCTTCGGCAGGACATAACTGTGAAATCTCAATATGTTATATGTAAACTTTTTTTATGGATATTTTTGTAAAACTTATATTATGAATGAAATCCTCATGTATTTTATCATATAGTTGTTGCTTAACCGTGCTCTCGAAAAACCTTTCATGAGTCGCACGCCGGTTGTTTCCGCCTATGGACCTGGTGTGACAGACTGGTATCAGAGCCAAGGTTATAGCGAACTCGGATTCAACCCTGAGTCTAGGCTATAACCCCTTAGATTCCCTCATGAAAACGTTTTTCATGCATGACATGTTTTCAAAACTTGCATTACACGAGAGTGCACGTGTCTTCACGACACCTTTATCGCAACTAATGGTCTAGTATAGGAATGACCAAAATAAGGGATAGAAAAAAAAAGCGATATTATCACTAATTAAACCTTAATCCTTTCAGCGATGGCCTTCCCGAACAATGATCCATATCATGGCCTAGCCATCACTGACTCCGACTCCGGCTCTGACTCTAACACTGATAGCAGCAGTGTCCATATGAGCGACGTTGTTCCAATTCCTGATGATCCTATAGAGATCTCCGATGACGAGCCTACCGAGGTAATCAGGCTCGATGAGGACGACAAGGTAACTTATGACGACGACGACCTTGAGGAGATGGTGGAGCTGGCTGCAGTGCCCACCGAGGAGATACGAGCCGCCGGGCTGAAAAGGTATGCCACAGACTCCGACGATGAGGTGCCCCGGACTATACATGAGGTAGGCGAGTCCTCACGCCCCCAAGGGCGCGCTACCTCCGATGATACAGAGGTCCCCGTACCACCGACCACAGCAGCCGCCGAGGCTGAGAGAAAGGCCCTTGAGGAATGGCTCATGGATTGGGAGCAGAGGGTCGAGGTGTTTATGGAGAGCGTGAAAGGCAAGGCCTGTGAGACCAGTCTCCGCCTTGAAAATCACTATGACTTGATCTCGGACGCAAGGATGAGAGTGCTAAAGTTGGAGCATATGGTAAGAGATGCATTGCACTTAGCTGATGTGGGAACGAGTCGGGCCGCTGCCGCCGAACGAAGGGTGATGAAATTGGAGAATGAGGTTAAGACAATTCAAGCCTTTTTGGGAGACGTGTTTCCACCACCGCCACCACCGATGCCATGAAGCGACTATAGACTAGTATTAGCGGGTAGTAATCATATGTATGGGAAGTAATATATTACGGACTACGACCCGATCTTTTGGCAAAACGCTTGTATGTTGTAGGAGTTTGTAGTAGACTTAAACATAAACTTATGTAATCAAATCTTTTGATGTAATGAAGTTATGTTTATGATATATGAGTATGAGTACACGATGTGGTATAATGAGATGTAATAATAAAATCTATGTATGCGAGTATATGATTAATAAGTATGACTATAAGCAAATATATGGGTGTGAATGTAATAAGTATCGAACCCTACAACTACTTACATACAAGCGTGATGCCAATACTAACCGATCCTTCTTATTCTCAACTTGAAGGAAAATGCCAAGGAGAAGGAACGACAGTTTACCCAATACACCTGCGCAATTACAAGAAGTCATAGCGCAAGCGATAGCCGCCTACGAAGCCAGTAGGGGCGACTCAAGTCAAGAACGAAGGAATTCCGCAAACACTGAAAATGTAGCTCCAGAGACTGGCGGTGAGGAACGAGGATGTTCCTACAAAACTTTCATGACATGCAAACCGTGGTCCTTTAAGGGAACGGAAGGAGCCATAGGAGTTATCCGTTGGATCGAGAAGACAGAATCTGTGATAGCAATCAGTGGATGCACAGAAAAACAGAAAGTGTTGTACGTGACATGTATGTTTCAAGATGAAGCCCTATCGTGGTGGAATTTACAAGTACAAACCCTAGGCCGAGACGTAGCCTATGGTAAGACCTGGAAAGAGTTAAAGGAGATGATGGAAAAGAAATATTGCCTAAGGACTGAGATGCAGAAGTTGGAAAATGAGTTCTGGACGCTCACCATGAAGGGAGCCGACATCACAGCATATAACACGCGATTTCACGAGCTATGCCGAATAGTTCCTCATATGGCCACCACTGAAGAAAAGAGAGTTGAAAGGTACATCTGGGGATTAGCAACAGTTATCAGGGGACCAATCACGGCCACTAGGCCTGCGACCATGGCCGAGGCTGTTGAACTAGGTCTGAGTCTGACAGAAGATGCAGTACGAGCTGGCACCCTAGGAAAGCCAACTCAGAAGGAAGCAAGCCAACCATTCTCCCAACGCGGCAACAGCCGCCATAACAATCACAAGAGGAGCTGGGCCTCTCGTAATCAAGGGTCAAGTTCCAAAGAACCCCATGTCAAGAAACAAGAAACTGTGAAAGTGTATGCCGCCCAGACCACGGATCAACCACGGAAGACGTATAGCGGGTCAAACCCGTGGTGTGACAAATGCAAGTATTATCATGTTGGTGACTGCTCAAGTATTGTGTGTAAGCATTGTCACAAGAGAGGGCATGTGGAAGCTAAGTGTAGAATTAAGAATGGTGCAGTAGTTGTGAAGCAAGAACCGGGGAAAACGACACCACGAGCTTGTTATGGGTGCGGAAATACGGGTCATTTTATCAAGAACTGTCCGCAGATGAAGAATACAGCTCAAGCTAGGGCTTTTGTTATCGGGGCGGGTGAAGCTAAGGAAGACCCAAATGTCGTCACTGGTATGTTCCTACTTAACAACCACTATGCGTCTGTGCTATTTGATACTGGTGCGGATTTAAGTTTTATATCCACTGAATTTAAAGACCTACTTGGTTTAGCACCTAGTAAATTAGCAACGCCCTATACTATAGAATTAGCTAATGGCAAACAGTTACGATCAGACGATATAGTGGAAAGTTGCGTACTAGTGATGGGAGAACATGAATTTAACGTAGATCTGTTGCCGATAGATTTAGGAAGTTTTGATGTCGTTTTAGGCATGGATTGGTTAGCAAAGAACCATGCTGAAGTTAATTGTTATGACAAGCAAATCCGCATACCCTTGGCAAGTGGTGAAACGCTGACTATTCAAGGAGAAAGACCTGGCACTGTGATGAAGTTAATTTCGTGTATGAAAGCACGAAAGTGCTTGCGAAAGAAATGTCAAGCTTTCTTAGCCCACGTGGTGGAGAAGAAGGATGAAGAAAGGAAGATAGAAAGTATACCTATAGTAAGAGATTTCCCCGATGTCTTTCCAGAAGATCTACCAGGGTTACCACCTCAAAGACAAGTGGAGTTTCGAATCGATCTAGTACCAGGAGCTGCACCAGTAGCGCGAGCACCTTATCGATTAGCTCCCTCGGAAATGCGAGAACTATCGAATCAATTACAGGAGCTACTAGACAAGGGTTTCATACGCCCGAGCTACTCACCTTGGGGAGCCCCGGTACTATTTGTCAAGAAGAAAGACGATTCGTTCCGTATGTGTATTGATTACAGGGAACTTAACAAACTGACCATCAAAAATCGGTACCCTTTACCGAGGATTGATGATTTGTTTGACCAATTACAGGGATCTAGTTTCTATTCCAAGATAGATCTACGATCCGGGTACCATCAGCTGAAGATACACGAGGACGATGTACCAAAGACTGCGTTCCGAACGAGGTATGGTCATTATGAATTTCTAGTCATGCCTTTTGGGCTAACGAACGCACCTGCCGTGTTCATGGACTTAATGAATCGAGTGTGCAAACCTTACCTTGACAAGTTCGTGATAGTGTTTATAGATGACATATTAATTTATTCCCGAACCGAAGAAGAGCACGAGCAACACCTTCGATTGATTTTAGAATTGTTGAGAAAGGAGAAGTTGTATGCAAAGTTTTCAAAGTGTGATTTTTGGCTAAGAGAAGTACACTTTTTAGGCCATGTCGTCAACGAGAAGGGAATTCATGTTGACCCTTCAAAAGTAGAGGCCATTAAAAACTGGGAAGGCCGAAGACGCCGACGGAAATACGACAATTTTTAGGTCTGGCAGGCTACTATTGACGGTTTATTGAAAATTTCTCGAAGATAGCACAACCCCTTACTGCGCTCACACAGAAAGATAAGTCGTTTAATTGGGGAGATAAACAAGAAAAGGCGTTCCAGTTGCTAAAACAGAAACTTTGCAGTGCACCTATTCTAGCCTTTCCAGAAGGGATGGATGACTTCGTAGTTTATTGCGATGCTTCGCATCAAGGACTTGGTTGTGTCCTTATGCAAAGAAATCAAGTCATCGCGTATGCGTCACGACAACTCAAAGTGCACGAGAAAAATTACACCACTCACGATTTGGAATTGGGCGCAGTGGTGTTTGCACTTAAGATATGGCGTCATTACTTATACGGCACCCTTTGCACAATCTACACCGATCATAAAAGCCTACAACATATATTTGATCAAAAAGAATTAAACATGAGGCAACGACGGTGGGTTGAATTATTGAATGATTATGATTGTGTAATCAAGTACCACCCTGGAAAGGCGAACGTTGTAGCAGATGCTTTAAGCAGGAAAGAAAGGGTGAAGACATCATGTGTTAAAGTCTTAGGCTAACTATAAGTACGAACCTCACCACCCTTATCCACGAAGCCCAACGAGAAGCTTTGAAACCTGATAATATCAAAGACGAGGGTCTCCGTGGTATGGTTGACAACTTAGAATCCAAAGAAGACGGTACCCTGTACTTTGTCAACCGAATATGGGTTCCTCTCAAGGGAGGATTACGTGAAAGAATACTTGATGAAGCCCACAAGACGAAGTATTCCGTGCACCCCGGTGCAGATAAAATGTATAAAGATGTAAAGGGGTACTATTGGTGGCCTAATCTTAAGGGTGATATAGCAAATTATGTGGGAAAATGTTTAACTTGCGCAAAAGTCAAGGCGGAATATCAGAACCCATCCGGATTATTACAACAGCCCGAGATTCCCATGTGGAAATGGGAACAAATCTCGATGGATTTCATTACGAAGTTACCTAGGACTCCAGGTGGTTATGACACCATATGGGTGATAGTCGACCGGCTAACCAAATCCGCGCATTTCTTAGCTATTAAAGAAATGGATAAGATGGAGCGGTTAGCTAGACTATATATAAAAGAGATCGTGTCAAGACATGGAGTCCCAGTCTCGATTATTTCCGACCGCGACAGTCGATTTACGTCTCATTTTTGGAAGTCGTTACAAAAAGTTTTGGGCACGCGATTAGATATGAGTACCGCCTACCATCCCCAGACTGACGGCCAAAGCGAGCGAACTATACAAACATTGGAAGATATGCTAAGAGCGTGTGCAATTGATTTTGGTGGTAGCTGGGATGTTCACCTTCCTTTGGTGGAATTTTCATATAATAATAGCTACCACACGAGCATAAAGGCTGCACCGTTCGAAGCTTTGTATGGTCGTAAGTGTAGGTCGCCCTTGTGCTGGGCGGAAATAGGCGATAGACAAATGACGGGTCCCGAACTAATTCAAGAAACTACTGACAAGATATTTCAAATAAAAGAACGACTGAAAACGGCCCGCGATCGACAGAAAAGTTATGCGGATGTGAGACGCAAGCCTTTGGAATTCCAAGTGGGAGATAAAGTTCTTTTAAAGGTCTCGCCATGGAAAGGAGTTCCGAGGTTTGGAAAGCGGGGCAAGCTCAGCCCAAGATATACCGGACCATTTGAGATCCTGGAAAGGATAGGTCCCGTGGCCTATAAGTTGAAGCTACCTGAAGAACTTAGCGGGGTACATGACACATTCCATGTGTCGAACCTTAAAAAGTGTCTATCCGATGAATCTTTAGTCGTACCCCTAGACGAAGTACATATTGACGAACAATTACATTTTGTTGAAGAACCGATAGCCGTTACCGACTGGAAAGAACAAAAACTACGAAGAAGTCGGATTAAGTTAGTGAAGGTACAGTGGAAATCTAAAAGAGGACCCGAGTTTACCTGGGAAAGAGAAGATCAAATTCGAAAGAAGTACCCACACCTTTTCCCGGACCCAACTATAACGGATAACTAACAACAAATTTCGGGACGAAATTCTTCCAACAGGGGGAGAATGTGACACCCGGTAATTTTCCATATTCTTTAATCTTTATAATTGATCAAAATTACGTGTCATTTATATAATTTATATGAGGTATAAACCATAGTATACTTGAAATGTGGACGAGAACAGTCGTTAATGCCTATAGGATTGTATAAAGTGCCGATGAGAACGGCTATATGATGAAGATAGCCCAGTAAAAGTTTAGAGGTGACAAATATATCAAGCTAAATATATATATCTATGATCCAATATAAGGGGTAATGGTAAGACCATGCCCAGTAATGTCCTAATTCCCTAATTTGGACCAAAACGCCATAAACGTTTAAATAATAGAATATAGTCGCTGAACCGGCCAAATCAATGATACATTATACAGTGAGACGACCAAGATATGAAACTATGAAGGAATTAAATGTATACTAGTCAAAATAATATGAAGATAATAATTTAAACAATCCATGAAAGATTACAATATGGAGCACTATTTAACTGAATATAACTCCGGGCTAAATTTAAATATACATCATACCGGGAACCGAAATAAATACCGGGTTCCATACCATCTATAATACTTTATAGGTGACCAAATAAATTAAGAGAAGCTCATAATACCCAAGTCCAATATAATTCCCATAACTCGTTCATTCGATAAACTACTCGTCCTAACGACTATCCATTTAAGACCCGAACCAAGATTGAACTTAGCACTACATTTGGACAACCAATATATTTATTAAATGACCATAATACCCTCCCTTTGCAGCCCAAAGCCGAACCCCAACTTTTCCCATTCGGTTATAACACAAGACAAAACACCATTACATACATCCATGTATTAACATATTCATCATCATCCATAGCATCATCCATCTAACTATCATCATCACCAACATTATCATGACCTTGGAAATTTTCAAGCCACCAAAAAGTCTCCAAAAAGCCTTCCAAGAGCCGGCCTCCCATTCCCCTCCCAAATAAACAACAATTTACACCATGCCTTGACTACTATTGCACTTGAATGAGTGATTTGCCACCCTTAATTCATGGGATTGTGATTCCCCAATTTAAGGGATTATGTTTCCATCCTCCACTCTATATATACTCTAGCTTTCTTGATCAAAAATCACCACCCAAACTCAAGAAACTTAACTCCAAAAACAACCCCTTCCTCTCTCGGCCGAAGGCAGCAGCAGTGCACCACCACAGCCGCCTCTTTGCAACCTTTTTTCTCTATAATTCTACTATTAACATCTTAAACCCTATATATCGTTGGAAAGCTAGAAGAAATCCTTAAACCGTGGTAGAAAGCCTTGAACGGATCTCTGCCCGGAAAACTCGGTAAGAAGCTTTGAACCTTCGAAGGTCACTACTGGAAACTGCATTTTCCAGCAGTACCCCCCTCTCTTCTTTTGTTCATATCTCACAAACCACTTGGTATTTTTGGGTGATTCTTGTTTAGGAATCCAAGGAAACTCGCAAGGATCACGAACCACCTTTTGAACATCCATTTCCGGCTTCATTTCAGCATTAGGTAAGCCGAAAACTCGAGTTGTAACAGTTTATGGTGTCTGGAAAAACACAGATTCTGTCCAGCCACGGTTTCATCATTTTACTTGACCCTAGTTCACCTATTTCATGTTATTTAAACATAATGTAGACCCTCAACATCGTGATTAACATCAAGGAACTTGGATCTCGCCTTAAACCCGCTCAAGAACGCCTCAAAAACTGACATTCCCAAGGTACTAATGCCATGTAATGTTTAGTAGAAAAACATGGACTAAGCCTAAGATACATATACATAATGAGGTGATGAATCATGAACATAAACTTGAAGTGTGTTAAAATGACATATAATGAGGAATAAATCATGTTGGGTAAAAATTACAAGTGTTAAAAGGGTGTTTAAGGAAGGTTAAGGTTAATAGAACACTTAGTTAAGATCTTGAGTAATAAAACCCACTTATAAATAAACAAGATAATATAAATGTAAAGACGGAATCTTGGTTATGTTAAACTTTAAAAAGGGTATATAACTAACGTATTAAAAACCGTATCGGGTGTAGTATGAGAATAAATATTTTTACTATCATAAAAGTAAAAATAATAATAGTAATAATAATAGTAATAATAATAATAATAATAAAAGTAACAAAAATAATAAGAGAAACGACTACGGGAAATCGGATACTAAAATATATATAAAAGTGCAATCCTTTGCACGGAGGATACATGGATATAATGGCTTTAAAACAAAGAGATATATATATAAATACACTCGTATAATTCTATGAATACACGGGGAATACGTGTAAGATATATATAAGTAAATGTAAATATACAATTTTGTATGGGTCAAGGATAATGGTAAAAGCATGTAATATAATTATAAGATTTAAAAAGAATATTAATAATACTTATAATATATACATAACAAAATAAGTATACAAGTCATACACATATATTCCTATATATGTGCAACAAATATAAAATACGGGTTTTTGTGATGGACATTGCGAGTAACTGGAAGGGTGGAGGTGCCGGTAGTCGGGACGTCCTGTCTAGGCTGGTAAACGAATATATCATAGATGGGCCCGTTACCTACCTAGGGACTAACGATGAGAGCACCAAAACCTATTAGGCTAAAGCATGTCACGAACGTCATGATTACCGACGAATAATTTGTATCGAGCATTCCCTTATGCTCGGAGGATATATATATAAAGAGGATATAACGGATATACATAACAAGTATAAGACGTTGTCTAACGTCCGTATCGCTAATGTATAAAAAGTATACATATTGTCACACCCGGCCCTGAGCGGCGGAAACAGCCGGGCGCGCGCGAGTGGGGATTGATAATTAAGCACGGGCCATTGCAAACATTCAAAGATTTTCATTGCGCATGAAATGTTTAATACAATACATTACATTGTTTAAAAATTACATAAAAACATCCAAGTATAAAAACTGTTGAAGATTTCCACGCCATATCCCCATGCGCGGCGGGAACAACCACGCGCATCGAAGGGATATAACTAAAATCTTCCAAAAAGCTAGTTTAGATGTTTAGCGTGAGGTGCTCTAAGTGTGACTCCATGCGCTACCTAATTATCTCCTGAAAGACACGTAAAAACATTTGAATCAGTATAAACTGAGTGAGTTCACAAGTTTTTACAACTTGATAAATCGTATTGCATCATAATCATTCTGAAACATAATTCTGGTAGCATCATTAAAGCACAAGCTTGGTAAAACATAGTTATATCAACATATTCTGATAAAATCGTTCCGCGGGTTACGCGCGAACATTTCTGGGAACTGTGCTCGTCTATGCAAAGTGGCGCTGCCACTACGAGCTAAAATAAGTAATACCGTCCCGCGGGTTACGCGCGAACGTTTCAGGAAAATGTGCTCGTCCATGCAAAGTGGCGCTGCCACTACGAGCAAATCAATAATTCCGTCCCGCGGGTTACGCGCGGACGTTGTGCCGGAAAACAAGGCGCTCGTCCATGCAAAGAGGCGCGACCCCTACGAGCGGGCTCAAACCCATAGTACTGCCCCATGACCATACTAGGCACTCGTCCATGCAAAGAGGTGCGACCCCTACGAGTGGGTGGATCAAACCAGCAGTCCCTACCCTTAGAGTTCCAATGGTAAAGTGATCACTTACTCGAGTTCTAGCGCACATACATCGAAAACCTTAGATAACCGTTCGCATTGCTCGTCATGAAATATAATTTAAACACATAATCGCTTGCATAGCTTGTAAGTATACCATGATAAAACATTATTTAGGTACGTGTCCCTCGCCCCGAAAATAGTTTAAAATAGTGAAAATAGGGGCTGTGAGACTCACCTGAGGTTCTTGTTAAGGGATTAATCGAGATTCGGGTTTTCTTGGTGTTGGCCTCGGAATCGAAGGTCTAGTAACAGGATCGGAGCTGGAAACAACGGATGCTTGGGAGAGGATTAGTGCAAGTTTGTAGTTCTTTGAAGTGTGTTTTGGGTGATAATTTAGGTTACAAATTTATAGGCAAACTCAAGGGAACACAATCCCTTGCTTTAGGGGATTGAAATCTTTTCATATCTAGGTGTAATGATGATAAAGTATGGAAATTATTATTGTTTATTGTTTACTTAAAAGTGGAGGAGTGGATAAAAGATCTTGATTTGATTTGGACAGGACATGCAGGTCTGGGGTTGGTGAGAATAGGGTGGCTGACAGTTGACTTTTCATGTTACAGTGTGCTTTTTCAGGTACTTTTGTCAGTGTACAGTGAAAAGTGGAAAATCTCTGAAACACGCTACTGTTTCCTTTTGGGCGGGAGTAATCTCCTTATGTCTGGAGAATAGACTAAGTGTTCTGCGCGTAATACTTTGTGCGCATAGCTTTCTGCGTGTAGGACATTTCTTTGCTGCGGGTAGGTGCGTAACCTTCTCGCAGTTAGGGACATTGAGTTTCATTTGTAGATTCTCCAGGGGGTCTTGGTATTTCAACATAGTGATCAGTCATGTTGAAGTCAATTCCATCTTGGAGCTTCAGACAAACTAGCTCTCAATGTTCCCGCCATGCGGGGAGGTTAGTTCCCTTCCGCACGCGCATAGATGATGTAGGATGCACCCGCCTTAGCATCATGCGGGATGGTCAACCCATAGACAACATAACGTTAAGTTACATGAAAACATAAAGCCAAAATATTCACGCATGGCGCATATAACACATGCTCACGCTGGTTCTTAACATGGTGCGCTCGCGCAGGTTGCATGTAACAACTGCACGCGCTGACTAACATGGCGCGCTCGCGCAGGGCGCACATAACAAATGCACGCGCTGACTAATATGGCGCGCTTAATATTCACAATCACCTAATTATTAGGTTGATTACTTAGTTTATGGGGTTGGGAATTTACCGGGTGTCACATTCTCCCCTCGTTAAACGAATTTCGTCCCGAAATTTAGGAGACGTTGCTGGCAGAAGCCATGCTCTGAAAGAGGTGTGGGTATTTCATGCGCATCTGGTCTTCTCTTTCCCAAGTGAATTCAGGCCCACGCCTCGAATTCCATTGAACCTTTACTAACTTGATTCTGCTTCTGCGCAACTTTTGTTCTTTCCAATCGGTTACTGCTATAGGTTCTTCTACGAAGTGCAGCTGTTTGTCGATGTGAATCTCTTCCAACGGCAAAATCAACGTTTCGTCAGATAGGCACTTTTTGAGGTTGGACACATGAAACGTGTCATGAACTCCACTGAGTTCGGCGGGTAAACGGAGTTTATAAGCAACCGGACCGATCCTTTCCAGGATCTCAAATGGTCCCAATGTAGCGCGGATTCAACTTTCCTCGCTTGCCGAAACGGGGGACTCCTTTCCATGGAGAGACTTTCAAAAGTACTTTATCCCCTACTTGAAATTCCAATGGTTTCCTTCGCACATCTGCGTAGCTCTTCTGTCTATCGCGCGCTGTCTTAAGGCGATCCCTTATCTGAAAAATCTTGTCTGTTGTTTCTTGGATCAATTCTGGACCAGTCATTTGCTTGTCACCCACTTCAGCCCAGCACAGTGGGGATCTACACTTGCGCCCATACAAAGCTTCGAACGGCGCAGCCTTAATGCTTGTGTGATAGCTGTTGTTGTAAGAAAATTCAACCAATGGGAGATGAGTATCCCAGCTACCTTCGAAATCGATTGCGCACGCGCGTAGCATATCTTCCAATGTCTGGATTGTTCGCTCGCTTTGCCCATCCGTTTGAGGATGATAAGCTGTACTCATATCAAGGCGAGTACCTAGAGCTCCTTGTAACGATCTCCAAAACCTTGATGTGAACCGACTATCTCTATCAGAAATGATGGACACTGGGACTCCATGTTTTGAAACTACCTCTCGAATATACAATCTGGCTAACTTTTCCATCTTATCGGTTTCCTTGATCGGCAGGAAGTGCGCTGACTTAGTTAGCCGATCCACAATAACCCATATTGTGTCATAACCCCCAGGTGTCCTTGGCAGTTTGGTGATGAAGTCCATAGAGATTTGTTCCCACTTCCACATGGGAATTTCTGGCTGTTGAAGCAACCCTGATGGTTTCTGGTATTCAGCCTTTACCTTCGAACACGTCAGGCACTTACTGACATACGTCGCGATGGCGCCTTTAAGATTGGGCCACCAATACAGCGTTTTAACATCTTGGTACATCTTGTCTGCGCCAGGATGTACGGAATACCGCGTCTTGTGAGCTTCGTTTAATACTTGCTCACGCAATCCTCCCTTGAGAGGGACCCATATGCGGTTAGCGAAATATAGATTGCCGTTCTCTTTCAGTTCCAAATTCTTAACCATACCCCCAAGGCATTCGTTTTTAACAAACTCTGGTTTCAAGGCTTCTTGCTGAGCGTCTCGGATGCGGGTAGAGAGATCTGCGTGAATGGTCAACCTTAGAGCCTTGACTCGTAGCGTTTTTATTCGCTCCTTCCTACTTAGCGCGTCTGCTACCACATTCGCCTTTCCAGGGTGGTACTTGATTTCACAATCATAATCGTTCAACAATTCAACCCATCTTCGTTGCCTCATGTTTAAATCCTTTTGATCAAATATATGTTGAAGGCTCTTGTGATCCGTAAAGATTACACACTTTGTACCATAGAGGTAATGGCGCCAAATCTTTAGCGCGAAGACAACCGCTCCAAGTTCTAAATCATGCGTTGTGTAGTTCTTTTCATTGGTCTTGAGTTGGCGCGAGGCATACGCTATGACTTTGTCTCGCTGCATAAGGACACATCCGAGTCCCTGATGTGAAGCGTCGCAGTAAACGACGATGTCGTCCGTCCCCTCGGGCAGAGACAAAATTGGCGCACTACATAACTTCTGTTTCAACATTTGAAACGCTGCTTCCTGATTTTCGCCCCACACAAACTTCTTGTCTTTCTGAGTTAGCGCGGTCAGAGGTAGAGCTATTTTGGAGAAGTTCTCAATGAAGCGTCGATAGTAGCCAGCTAGCCCTAGGAATTGCCTCACCTCAGTTGGGGTTTTTGGCGCTTCCCAGTTTTCGATGGCCTTGACTTTAGAAGGATCAACGTGTATTCCTTTCTCGTTTACAACGTGACCGAGAAAATGAACTTCTCTAAGCCAAAACTCACATTTGGAAAACTTCGCATACAACTTTTCTTTCCTCAACAATTCCAAAATCAATCTCAGGTGTTGCTCATGCTCGGCCTTGGTCCGAGAGTAAATCAGAATATCATCTATAAACACAATCACAAACTTGTCCAAGTATGGTTTGCACACGCGGTTCATCAGATCCATGAATACAGCCGGCGCATTAGTTAGCCCGAAAGGCATCACTAAGAACTCATAATGGCCGTATCTAGTTCGGAAGGCTGTTTTCGGCACATCTTCCTCATGGACCCTAAGTTGGTGGTATCCGGACCGTAGATCTATCTTCGAATAATAACTGGATCCTTGCAACTGGTCAAATAGGTCGTCAATCCTCGGTAAGGGGTACCGATTTTTGACTGTCAGCTTATTCAGCTCCCTGTAGTCAATACACATTCTGAACGAACCATCCTTCTTCTTAACAAACAGTACTGGAGCTCCCCAAGGTGAAAAGCTTGGGCGTATGAAACCCTTATCAAATAGTTCCTGTAACTGATTGGATAGCTCTTGCATCTCAGATGGAGCTAGTCGATAAGGCGCTCGAGCTACTGGCGCAGCTCCTGGGACTAAATCAATACGAAACTCTACTTGTCGCGGCTGCGGTAATCCGGGCAAATCTTCAGGAAAAACTTCTGGAAATTCGCGCACTACTGGTAAGTCTTCAATTCTTCGCTCATCTCCTTTCTTTTCTACGACATGCGCCAGGAAGGCGTAGCACCCTTTCCTTAGGCACTTTCGCGCCTTTAGGCACGAAATCAGTTTCGTCGCAACTCCCCTTCTTTCCCCTTGAATTACCAAGGTTTCTCCGTTCAACAGTGGAATCCGAACCTGCTTCTCATGGCAAATAACTTCCGCGCGGTTCTCGACTAACCACTCCATACCTACCACAATGTCAAAACTTCCCAAGTCTATTGGCAACAAATTAATATTGAACCCGTGACCTCCCATGACTATTACACATTCTTCAGTTCTTTCGTTCGCGCATAACTGCCTACCATTGGCTAGTTCTATAGTATAAGGCGTGTCTAGCCTACTGGTTGCTAAGCCTAGGGAGTTTTTAAACTCAGCAGATATAAAACTTAGGTCAGCGCCAGTATCAAATAAGACAGATGCAAAATGTCCGTTAAGCAAAAACGTACCGGTTACCACATTCGGCTCTTCTTTAGCTTCGCCTGCGCCGATCACAAAAGCTCTCCCGCGAGCTTGGTTCCCCTTTTGCGGGCAATCCCGACTAAAATGCCCTGGCTTTCCGCATGCGTAGCAGTTGTCACTGGCTCCAGCTTCTCTGACACGGCAATTCATCGTCTTGTGCCCTGGTCTGCCACATTTGGCACATTCGATTCTTGCGCATTCACCCTCGTGGTGAAACTTGCATTTGTTGCACCATGGGCGAGGCCCGCTGTATCCTTTTCGTGGTGGCTCCGCGGCCTGAATCGCGTAAACCCTTGCGCTTTCCTGCTTCTTGAACGGTGGCTGCTTGGAGTCGGACCCTCGGTGGTGAGAGTTCCATTTCCTCTTGGGATCAGAGGTTCGCTGCTCGATTCCGCGCGTAGTCAACATACCCGCACGGATCGTATCCCTTGTAAGGGTGATGGCCCGCGCTACCGCCTCATCAAAGGTTGGAGGCGCTGCGGCGTTGAGCGAAACCCTAACAACAGGAGGTAACCCAAAAATATACCTCTCGATCTTCTTTTCCTCCGTGTTTGCCATATCTGGCACCAACTGGCAAAGTTCGTTGAACCGGTTGTTGTAGGCGTCGATATCCGTTCCTACCATGGTGTGGTTCCAGAATTCCTGTTGTAGGCTCTGGATTTCTGCGCGAGAGCAGAACTTTCTCATCAACATCTCCTTCAGTTCCTCCCAGGTCTTGTGGAGAGCAACTTCTCGCCCCAATGTTTTCGTTTGAAGCTTCCACCAAGACGAAGCTGCTTCCTGGAACATGCAGGTCGCGTAAAGGACCTTCTGGTTCTCACTACATCCGCTAATGGAGAGAACTGTCTCCATCTTGTCAATCCAGTTGTAGAGCCCAATGGCCCCTTCGGTTCCCTTGAATGGCCAAGGCTTACAGGCCATGAATGTCTTATAGGAGCATCCTTTGTCCAAGGCTCCTGATTCGGGTTCTGGGGTCTCATTCTGACGACCCTGACTTGATTCGGCCTTGCTGGCCTCATGTGTCGCAATCGCTTGCGCGATTATTTCCGCGAGTTCCTCGGGTGTCATGGTAATTCCTTTGGCTTTAGTTGGAGGCATTCTCGCTTTAAAAGAGTGGAAATATATTAAACTTAGC
Source organism: Bidens hawaiensis (assembly GCF_021521415.1). Classification (NCBI taxonomy): domain Eukaryota; kingdom Viridiplantae; phylum Streptophyta; class Magnoliopsida; order Asterales; family Asteraceae; genus Bidens; species Bidens hawaiensis. Next base: position 16,690 of record NW_027491396.1, on the reverse strand, counting down.
GCATGTACTCTGAGCACATAATGTTATCATTATTTACTAGACAGTGTGACCCGTGTTCCTAAGTGTGTGTATAGTTTCTTTTGAAAATATTTTCTTTGAAAAATATTTCATGCGATTCCCCAACGGTTATAGTCTAGGTTAAAACTTCTTTTCCTAGTTCGCTATAACCAGTGCTCTGATACCAATCTGTCACACCCGGCCCTGAGCGGCGGAAACAGCCGGGCGCGCGCGAGTGGGGATTGATAATTAAGCACGGGCCATTGCAAACATTCAAAGATTTTCATTGCGCATGAAATGTTTAATACAATACATTACATTGTTTAAAAATTACATAAAAACATCCAAGTATAAAAACTGTTGAAGATTTCCACGCCATATCCCCATGCGCGGCGGGAACAACCACGCGCATCGAAGGGATAGAACTAAAATCTTCCAAAAAGCTAGTTTAGATGTTTAGCGTGAGGTGCTCTAAGTGTGACTCCATGCGCTACCTAATTATCTCCTGAAAGACACGTAAAAACATTTGAATCAGTATAAACTGAGTGAGTTCACAAGTTTTTACAACTTGATAAATCGTATTGCATCATAATCATTCTGAAACATAATTCTGGTAGCATCATTAAAGCACAAGCTTGGTAAAACATAGTTATATCAACATATTCTGATAAAATCGTTCCGCGGGTTACGCGCGAATATTTCTGGGAACTGTGCTCGTCTATGCAAAGTGGCGCTGCCACTACGAGCTAAAATAAGTAATACCGTCCCGCGGGTTACGCGCGAACGTTTCAGGAAAATGTGCTCGTCCATGCAAAGTGGCGCTGCCACTACGAGCAAATCAATAATTCCGTCCCGCGGGTTACGCGCGGACGTTGTGCCGGAAAACAAGGCGCTCGTCCATGCAAAGAGGCGCGACCCCTACGAGCGGGCTCAAACCCATAGTACTGCCCCATGACCATACTAGGCACTCGTCCATGCAAAGAGGTGCGACCCCTACGAGTGGGTGGATCAAACCAGCAGTCCCTACCCTTAGAGTTCCAATGGTAAAGTGATCACTTACTCGAGTTCTAGCGCACATACATCGAAAACCTTAGATAACCGTTCGCATTGCTCGTCATGAAATATAATTTAAACACATAATCGCTTGCATAGCTTGTAAGTATACCATGATAAAACATTATTTAGGTACGTGTCCCTCGCCCCGAAAATAGTTTAAAATAGTGAAAATAGGGGCTGTGAGACTCACCTGAGGTTCTTGTTAAGGGATTAATCGAGATTCGGGTTTTCTTGGTGTTGGCCTCGGAATCGAAGGTCTAGTAACAGGATCGGAGCTGGAAACAACGGATGCTTGGGAGAGGATTAGTGCAAGTTTGTAGTTCTTTGAAGTGTGTTTTGGGTGATAATTTAGGTTACAAATTTATAGGCAAACTCAAGGGAACACAATCCCTTGCTTTAGGGGATTGAAATCTTTTCATATCTAGGTGTAATGATGATAAAGTATGGAAATTATTATTGTTTATTGTTTACTTAAAAGTGGAGGAGTGGATAAAAGATCTTGATTTGATTTGGACAGGACATGCAGGTCTGGGGTTGGTGAGAATAGGGTGGCTGACAGTTGACTTTTCATGTTACAGTGTGCTTTTTCAGGTACTTTTGTCAGTGTACAGTGAAAAGTGGAAAATCTCTGAAACACGCTACTGTTTCCTTTTGGGCGGGAGTAATCTCCTTATGTCTGGAGAATAGACTAAGTGTTCTGCGCGTAATACTTTGTGCGCATAGCTTTCTGCGTGTAGGACATTTCTTTGCTGCGGGTAGGTGCGTAACCTTCTCGCAGTTAGGGACATTGAGTTTCATTTGTAGATTCTCCAGGGGGTCTTGGTATTTCAACATAGTGATCAGTCATGTTGAAGTCAATTCCATCTTGGAGCTTCAGACAAACTAGCTCTCAATGTTCCCGCCATGCGGGGAGGTTAGTTCCCTTCCGCACGCGCATAAATGATGTAGGATGCACCCGCCTTAGCATCATGCGGGATGGTCAACCCATAGACAACATAACGTTAAGTTACATGAAAACATAAAGCCAAAATATTCACGCATGGCGCATATAACACATGCTCACGCTGGTTCTTAACATGGTGCGCTCGCGCAGGTTGCATGTAACAACTGCACGCGCTGACTAACATGGCGCGCTCGCGCAGGGCGCACATAACAAATGCACGCGCTGACTAATATGGCGCGCTTAATATTCACAATCACCTAATTATTAGGTTGATTACTTAGTTTATGGGGTTGGGAATTTACCGGGTGTCACACATATATACCGTCACCTCATAAGTATGTATCGGGCTAAGTATTAATAGTTATATATTATGTACTGAAGTGCATACGTATACGATATAATACAGGAAACTCGCCAAGTATAACGGAACATTATTCCTCATTTAAGGTGAGTCTCACAGCCCCTATTTTCACTATTTTCACTATGTTTTAAACTGTTTTCGGGGCGAGGGACACGTGTTTAAATATGTTTTATCATGGTGTATATCTTGATTTACAATGTGCGTGTACATGAGATATTTGGCGCGCTCATGGTACATAAAGTCCCCGGTATATATTGTAACCATAAACTATAGGCAACTATAGCCGAGGAACTCTACGGGTAGTACTACTGGTCTGACCAACCCACTCGTAAGTGGTCGCGCCACTTTATAAGACGGGTGCTTAGTTTTCCGATTTATTTATTCCCTCGTGGACTCGTGGGATGTTATGTGGGGCTTTATGGTGTATATATATAGTCAAGGAATGGTTACGAACTCATGTATTCACGTTACACTGCAAGTCATGGATACTGTATTCATGACGTTATGAGAATTATATTATAAAGCATTTTATCGAGTCACAAAACTTGTGAACTCACTCAGTTTATACTGATTAAATTATTTTACGTGTCTTTCAGGTATTTAGCTATGTGGAGAGGTCACGGGTCTCACTACGGTTTTATGTTTAACTATGGAAATTTCATGTATGAGGATTTTATATTTTGGAGTTTTCACGGTTATATCTCCCTTCGGCAGGACATAACTGTGAAATCTCAATATGTTATATGTAAACTTTTTTTATGGATATTTTTGTAAAACTTATATTATGAATGAAATCCTCATGTATTTTATCATATAGTTGTTGCTTAACCGTGCTCTCGAAAAACCTTTCATGAGTCACACGCCGGTTGTTTCCGCCTATGGACCGGGTGTGACAGCGCGGGACATAAAGTCTACGCGCACGCGCAAGCTTCATTATTCTTACAGCCCGTAAGTCGCCTCACGCGCAGGCTTTATTATTATTATAGCTCGTAAGCCGCAACTCGCGCAAGTTTCATTATTCTTACAGCCCGTAAGTCGCCTCACGCGCAGGCTTTATTATTATTATAGCTCGTAAGCCGCAACTCGCGCAAGCTTTATTTTTCTTATAGCTCGTAAGTCGCCTCACGCGCAAGCTCCATTATTATTACAGCCCGTAAGTCGCCTCACGCGCAGGCCTTATTATTATTATAGCTCGTAAGCCGCAACTCGCGCTAGCTTCATTATTCTTATAGCTCGTAAGTCGCCTCTCGCGCAAGCTTTATTATTATTATAGCTCGTAATCCGCAACTCGCGCTAGCTTCATTATTCTTATAGCTCGTAAGTCGCCTCACGCGCAAGCTTTTATTATTCTCATAGCTCATAAGTCGCCTCGCGCGCAAGCTCCATCATCCTGATAGCTCGTAAGTCGCCTCACGCGCAAGCTTTATTATTCTTATAGCTCGTAAGCCGCAACTCGCGCAAGCTTCATTATTATTATAGCTCGTAAGTCGCCTCTCGCGCAAGCTCCATTATTATTATAGCTCGTAAGTCGCCTCGCGCGCAGTTTTTATTATTCTTATAGCTCGTAAGCCGCAACTCGCGCAAGCTTCATTATTCTTATAGCTCGTAAGTCGCCTCACGCGCAGGCTTTATTATTATTATAGCTCGTAAGCCGCAACTCGCGCAAGCTTCATTATTCTTATAGCTCGTAAGTCGCCTCACGCGCAAGCTTTATTATTATTATAGCTCGTAAGCCGCAACTCGCGCAAGCTTCATTATTCTTATAGCTCGTAAGTCGCCTCACGCGCAAGCTTTATTATTCTTATAGCTCATAAGCCGCAACTCGCGCAAGCTTCATTATTCTTATAGCTCGTAAGTCGCCTCACGCGCAAGCTTTATTATTCTTATAGCTCATAAGCCGCAACTCGCGCAAGCTTCATTATTCTTATAGCTCGTAAGTCCCCTCACGCGCAAGCTTTATTTTTCTTACAGCTCATAAGTCGCCTCGCGCGCAGGCTTTATTATTCTCATAACTCGCAAGCTGCCTCGCGCGCAAGTTATGTTACATTATTAACGAGATCCGCGCTCCATCTTTTATCAGGCCTCGCGCCACTATGATGCGTGCTATGTCTTATTTATGCCAGGGCACCATCATTATCATAAGGACCGCAACATGTCACCATCATGAAGAAAACCTCCCAAAACTCAGACAATAAAGACAAGGCCGAAGAAAAGGGAAAAAACCGCCTCATGGCCTAACACACTTCATAAAGTCCAGCGCTCCACCTAGACGCTTGCGCGCCCAGGAGCAACGCTGGACTTGGGGGGCTTGTAGGGGTATGGTATTAAACCCGGTTTTACGACCCTAAATTTATTATGTTTTGGCTTATTTTATTATATGGACTAATACAATGTTATTGGGCTGAGGGGGTTTTGTGGAGGTAACCCGAACTGGGCTAGGCCCATTAGGGTATCATGATGGTGGCCATGAGGCTCTCTATATAAGGAGGTCTCCACCTCCTTATTAGGGGGTCATGCTCAACAAGAGCCACCACCACTTTTTTGTGTCTGTAAACAAGAGATCTTCAGGATTTCTTAGCAGTCACCTCCACACCCCCGAAAAACCATTGCAGGTCTCAAGCAACCGGAGAAGAAGATCAAGACGTGGTTCGTTCATCTCGAAAATCCATGGAAACATCGTCATGAATCAGGTCAGATTCATTTCATGCTTTGACATTTATCATAAACATTTTGTTAATTAAACGCCACCTACGTGATAAATGGTTTAAGAACTAAGAGATCCCACAATTAATATAGTTTTAAGAGACACGTATAGTTTAATACTTTTAAAAGAAAATAATGATACATGTTCCAAAAGAAACTATTTTGATTTCTCTTATAAAACTAATCAGTTATTATAAACAATTTGGTTTATTATAATAAACAACTTTATTATAAAAAAAGCTATGTAAAAACTAAAAGGTTATGATAGCATGTAACTATTAAATTTGTGAATACTAGTGAATCGTAAAGGAATAAAAGGTTTATAATTAGGATGGATGAGTTGCTTATTATCACCAAAATGGGTTTGTAGCCGTTTTTAACATTCTGCATCACAAATGTGTATGGGCTATATGATAACAAAAACTTTGATAAACTAACGAGTCTAGCTACACTTACCTTAGCACGATGCGACTAATTCATATAATGATGCGTAAGGCTTCTTTCACCGGAGTTTTATGTCGAACGTATTTGCAAATCCACCATGGGACAATGCAGTATGGGCATTCTTTTTCTTTAATTTTGGTATATAATTAAAACAATACCCTTTCTTTACCGTATATTTTTGGTAGATACTTTAAAGACTAACTTATGGGACACAAACTAATTAATCCATTCAAACATAAAATACGTGTGTAAGCATTAATCCTCAAATAATAAATTTTCTACTTAAAGTATGACAAGATGCAAATTCACATTAATTACCATACGTTGTATGTTAACAACAAAGTAGACAACTTCCACAAACTCATGGATACATTTAAGTTAATAATCATTTAATATAGCTACAAACTTTTTTGCAAAACGTTGGTCAAAACTTAGACATCAGTCAACGACTTATACATGTGTTCATACTTAGACGATTCCTATACGTATCCACAAACACATTATATAAGTTCACACATCCATTCTCTCTAAAACACTATATCCTTAATTTATCTGCATTGTGAAAATGATCACCGGCAAGGATTTTTACGCGATCGTGACGGCGATGGTGCCGTTATACATCGCCATGCTTCTCGCGTACGGCAGTGTGAAGTGGTGGAAGATTTTCACACCCGACCAGTGCGCGGGTATTAATCGATTTGTCGCTATATTCTCTGTCCCCTTACTTTCTTTCCATTTCATCTCCATGGGTGATCCTTACGCCATGAACTTCAAGTTCATCGGGGCCGACAGCCTCCAGAAAGTCATCATACTGCTCGTTCTTGGCTTGTGGACAAAGTTCACAAAGTACGGAACCTTTGAATGGATGATCACCCTCTTCTCTCTCTCAACTCTTCCTAACACGCTCGTGATCGGAATACCGTTGCTAACCGCCATGTATGGCGAGCGTTCGGCCGCGTTAATGGTTCAGGTGGTTGTCATGCAATGCATTGTGTGGTACACTTTGCTTTTGTTTATGTTTGAGTTTCGTGCTGCCAAAACCCTTATCATGGAAAGGTTTCCTGGCGCGGGAGCCGATATTCGCTCGATTCGGGTCGAATCCGACGTCGTTTCACTTGACGCGCAGGATTTTCTTGAGATGTCCGCGGAGGTTGGAAACGACGGGAAGTTGCATATTAAGGTGAGAAGGTCGAGCGCGTCCAGACGGTCGATCGGAGTTGGCTCGCTTACCGGTGTCGAAATTTACAGTGTAAGTTCGTCCGCAATTTAATCTCCGAGAGGTTCGTATGTGAACCAATCGGATTTTAATTCTGTTGCGGGGTTTCCAGGGGGGCGGTTGTCGAATTTCGGCCCCGCGGATGACATGTATTCAAGGGGTCCCACCCCTACCCCTCGACGCTCGAATTTCGAAGATGAACCGTCTCGAAGATCTCTCAACATGACGCCATATTTTAGCGTTACAAAAGACCAACAAGCACCACCAATGAAGCTGAATCATGACATCCACATGTTTGGTCGAAGCTCTAGCGCGCCGGTTACTGCGAAAGGTGGCCGCACCCGTTCGAAACTCCACGCGACCACGGAACAACCTTCACGACCCGATCTTAGCATGCTTGGAGGTAAATATGTTTTTTTCTTTTTTATAAATTTAATTCTTCTTACATTTGTCCTTGATGTGGTTGTAGAGTTGAAAGAAATTGAAATCAAGATAAGTGGCGACCAAGAGAGGGTCAAACCGGGTGTCGCCGAGCAACAACCCGACACGAACCAAGGGCCCGGGAACCAGATGCCGTCCGCGGGTGTGATGGCCCGGTTGATACTGTTGATGGTGTGGCGAAAACTGATAAGGAACCCTAACACATACGCCAGTCTCATAGGCCTAATTTGGGCTTTGGTGTCCTACAGGTGAAACTTTAGTTTGCTTTTCATTTAAAGGAAATAAATTTATTTGAAAATTATGTTAGTAAGTTATTCAAATTGAAACAATAAATTATATAATTTCTTTTAACAGAGTATTTCTATTACAGGTGGCATTTGAAAATGCCAAAAATAGTAGATGATTCAATCTCCTTGATCTCCAAAACTGGTCTTGGGATGGCTATGTTCAGCTTAGGTAAGTTATATATATATATATATATATACATATAAAAAAGATATATATTTGTACATGTGTATGGATGAGGGTAAAAATATATACTAGTTTAGTACACAACTTTTGCTTAGAGAATGGGCATGGCAAGAAAATCTGTACATTTAGTCTAACCCAAATAATAATATTTAACCTTTATCTCAATACATATATATTTTTATAAAACCATCTATATGAAAATATCTCTAAAAGCTACCTTAACAAAATATAGATGTTATTTTATCCTACAAAAGAACTTGTTGGAAAATTAAGGTTCAAAATAACACAACCAGTTTTATTACTTAAAAGCTAGACTATAAGTTCATATATAAGAGTTTAATTTTCGCCATATTAGAGTAATAGCACCCGACTACACATAAAATGGAGCTTTGACATTTTTAAAACCGAGTTTTTTATTTATATATTATTTTTAACTAATCAAATGTTTTTTTTATCCTAATAGATCTAGTTAGTAAAAACTAAATTCTATTACATTTAAAAAAATTATATTACTTTTAAAACTTAAGTCATTTCGTAATTCAATTTGGTAGTAAAAATTTTGTTTTCTTTACTTATTTATATTTAAATGTCTTTAATTTATTCAGTCTAGGATCTTTTTGTTTTTTTAAAGTATTTGTATATTTGACAATAATATTTAACTTTTATTTAAAACATTTTATTTTATTTTTATTTTTTCGAACGACAACTTTCAAAAACATTATTTATTAAACACAAACAAAACCATGGTCAATAAAGTCACGTTTTTTCCTTTTAATTTTGTTTCAAGACCCCTTTTTAAGGCCATATATTTTTGTTACAGTCGTGAAGTATAATTTTAGCTGTTATAGCAGATGACATAATGTCACAAAAATCTAGAAATAACATAAATACAATAAAGTTGTTGGCTTTTTCACAACAATATTGTCGAGGTTGTCCATTAATATAAGTTATATGCATTTTATGTTGTCATGTGAACCATCTTTTGGTTGAGGTTATCACTTAAAGTTTTAGACCTTTAACGTCATACTTTATATACTTTTCGTCGTGTTTTTATCACTCTAATTTCTTGATTTGCTCCAAAACTTCCAGTTTTTTTACTTAAAAATAACCATCATGTTTTAAGGTTTGTTTATGGCGCTTCAACCTAAGTTAATAGCGTGTGGGAGATCAAAGGCTATGCTTTCTATAGTTGTGAAGTTTCTAATAGGACCGTTGGTAGCCGCGTTGTCTGCATTTCTGGTTGGCCTTCGTGGTACCCTCTTTCGTGTCGCTGTCGTTCAGGTATATGTTCCATCAACACGTCCTTGCCGCATTTATAGTTTTTTTAAGTTGGTATAGCTCAAGATTAGTTTTGATGATATTTAAATACATTGGTAGGCTACACTATCAGCAGGGATTGTACCGTTTGTTTTCGCCAAGGAATACGATGTTCATGCAACAATTCTTAGCACTTCGTAAGCATATACGATCTTCTCATAAGAAAGGGTTGTATCGTGGTTATTTGTTTGTTTATTTGTATGAATTCATATTTAACTTTGTTCGTTTCAGGGTTATCTTTGGAATGTTGATAACAGTGCCCATAACTATATGCTACTACATCATTCTTGAACTCTAGAGATAAATCGACAAGCATACAGAGTTGATATTTGATGAAATATGTTGGAAGGATGCAACCAAATTATGATGATTCTTGATGAGTAGTTGATATCACAAGGTGATCTCGGATGAAGATATATAACATCTAGGATATTTTGTTGTAGTTGATTTCGTCTATGTACTAAAATTCCTTAGTTAAAACTTTTATGAGTGAGCTATATATGTGTCTTATATTTTTTTAATTCAAATCGATTACCAGATTGGGTTTTGTATAATATATAGCAACTAGGAATGACTTGTTTTATAAGCATACACCTAGAACAAAAAATCAAGTCATCGAGTTAGTCTTTTTTGTGTGCAGTAGATTTATGAGAATATGCATTTTTAGAACACAAAAATTAAACATGACAATGCCAAGTTTCTAAATGCAGGAGAAGCAAAATATGTAAAGAAAGAGACGATAGTGCAAAGAGACTAAAAAATCCTCAAAATAAACCAAATTCCTACAGCATCCCTAGCAAAATACAAAGCATTAAACCAAGAACAACAAACCCATAATATAAACAACAACAGTTGGGTGAAACAAATTCTGCAACCTGCAATTCATTAATCATCAAGAAAGATGCATACAAATGCAGGAATCTAAAGTGCGACTACACAGATTTAAGATTGAGTTACTTGAAGAACGGCAATTTGAGTAGCAACTAACGCTCCATTCCGACAAATAGGATAGATTGAGAAGTGGCATTGGCTCTAGGGTAAGACAACCACCTTAATTTCCTCTGCATCTCTTCCGTTTTCTATTCTGTCATATTATTCACTCGAATCGGCAATGAAGACGCACATAAAGGCAAACGCCATGGCGTTCTAACCGCCGATTAAATCAGCTAAAAGAGAAAACGAAGGCAACAAAGGGTGAGAGACATCGCTTTTGTAGATTTGAAGAAGTTCAATTATGTTTGTCTGTGACGATGGTGGGAAGAGAGAGAATCATACATGTGGCGGTGGTAGAGAGAGAACAACAGACTTATACCACTCACAATAAACTAACCATTATGTATCACTTAGATCTGAATGAGTCAGACCTAAATGAACCTCTGTCCCATTCAGCAACAACAATAAGTCTGAATGATTCAGACCTAATTTTAACCATTTAAATTATTTCTGTTTGAAACCAAACAGTCTGAAGTCTGAATGAATCAGATGTTTACATCTAAATGGTTCCATTCAAATGTAAACAAACAGCCCCTTACACAGCTATAAATACAACTCAAAGTCGCGTAAATGAGAAGGAACAATAACTATGTGAGTAAACTGAAAATTGAAAAATCTATCTATTCTAATAAAATACTATCATTTTTGCTACTTGTCAATTCCATAGTCATCCTTATCCTTTCTTCAATCAATTTTCATATGTAGTCCTTATCTTTTAAGTCACTTCAATATACGACATTAAAATTATAGGTTTGTTCTAACAAAATCCATTACTACATATAATAGGTATTCTTCATATGGATTGAGAATAAACGATTAGTGACTTTTGAAGTGTTAATTAAAGTGTTTATTATGGTTTATATTCAAAATAATAAACAATAAACATTTGATTCATAATATGTTGAATGAGAACAATCGACTTGGATTAAATCCTGATAACGTTAGCGGCTAAGGCTTAGCTTTTAATACCTAAAAATAAATATGATTTTAAAACTAAGAATTTTCGGGTTGACCCGAAACCTAGAATTCGAACCCAAGAACCAACCCGAATTACTTCAGTTCAGGTTTGGGTATTTTCTTGGGTTCGAGTATCTCGGGTCGGGTTAGTTTGGGTTCAAGTTCGCGTTTTCATGGGTTGGGTTTCAGGTTACAGGTAAAAGTAACAGCCTACTTTCAACAATTATAAATAAGAATCACTACCTTCATTTTATGCAAAATCTTCTAACATTCTTTTAACTCAGAACAATCACTATTATTTGAACATGGTTTTTAATGTTAGTATGTATTTGTCATTTTCATGACAATTACATTTATATGAAATAAGCAAATCATTTTGTTATATTTAAATTTTCAGTGTTTATATTGTTTGATTATACAATTTTTAATTGTAAAATATAATGTCAATTAAAATTTGTCATACATAGAATATTAATGACAACAAAATCATCATGATCAATAAATTTCAAATTATAAAGTAGCTAAGATTGATTTTATCATCAAAGTTCATGTATATGGTTTTTGGGATAATCATTTATTTTTTTGGATAAACATGAGCAGATATTCTCAAATGACATCATATTAATTGATTAAAAACTTTGATATTTTATGTGTATGAATATTTTTTTACTAGCATCATGGAGATATATATTATCATTTATTTAAAGTTGGTATGTACTTGGAGAACATTTCTTTGTCACACAGACAACTATATATAGCTATATCTAGAGTTATAAGCAGACCTATATGTTACCTTATTAATAGTTACAAGCAGACATTGACTAAATATTTTGATTTTTGATAAAACAATATATACCCACTAATACAATCACAAAATTAACGGGGTTAGTGTCAAAGGAGGTGACGTGAAATAGATTTGAAACATAAAGTATGTTTTATGCTATATGTTTGGCCAAAGGACGTCTATTGAAAAAACGTTCAAACGTAAATGACGTCTTTTGTCATTTTGTCAAGTTTTTACCTATTTGTAAAATATTTGTTGAATCTTAGTTATGTAATTTCTGTAATTTGATTTAATTGTAATTGTATTATCAATATATGGTCAATTTGTTGAATGTATTTCATTTAATAATTAAAATTAAAAATTTTTAACAACTACCCGTGTACTACACGGGCCTCAAACTAGTAATATATATATATATATATATATATATATATATATATATATAATTTATCAAAGATAATGCTCTAAGAGTGGTCTTAACGTGTGTTCATGAGAATGTTTGCAACACTCGTAGTAGTGAAGTGTATGGACTATGAAGGGGGGGAAGAGAGGGGAGAGTTTATTATACTTTTCTAATTTATAAAGAAGCATTTATATATATCCCCTTCTTAAACTCCCTTATTACGTATTTACCCAACTCTTAAACATCAATTACATATATCCTCTCCCTGCACCACATATATTACATATTTATCCATTTCATTAAAATTAACTATTTAAATGACTATTTTACCTTTAATGAACTAGCTAAACAACTATTTACAATTTTATATATATCTCCTTCCTAATAGCATAAATTACATATCTCTCCAATTTAAACCAAATCGAGACGCTGTTAAGAAGAATATGTCAAAGCTAATAAATTCAAATGGATTTGATTTTTTTAATCTTTAGCAAACATATAAAAAAAATATTGTTTAACATAGTTTATAGGTTGAATAAATCTAACATGGTGGCATAATGACATATAACTCATTCCAAAACCTGATCCTTATTAGGTTATTCGGGTTTGAGCATTTTCCTCCAATTAACAAAAATCACTATTTATGAAAACAATCCCACAAAGACCAAACATACATAAATTATGGACAAAAATTACAGAAATTGTCCTTTGTGTTTGTACCAAATTTCACTTTTTGGGCTTTATTTTCAAAATTGATACGTTTTATCCTTTACGTTTAAAAATCTAACAGCATTTTTCCTTTAGCCCTAACCTAGTTATTTTTCTCGTTAAGTCAAGCCATGCATTGCACATGAGGGTAATCTGGTCATTCAACCAATTTATTAAAAAACACACACTAATAATTCAAATAAATAAATAATTAAGAAATAAAAGACCCTCCCCGTCTCAATATCTCTCTCTCTCTCTCATTATCCTTCACTTTCTCTCTTTCTTTTCATCCATAACCAGGCCACCATCACCACCATCATCAGCTCACCACTACTATCAATCACCAGCCCACCTCCATCAACTCCAACTTGTGTAAATTTCAATCTTCAGTCCAACAAAACCAAAAAGATTAGAAAAGCCCTAAATTTGGGCACCCAAAACAAAAGCCCCAATTTTTTCATATGAAACAGGGCAGATCTTCTGCCGCAGGAAGTAGATGAACAAGTATAAAGCTGCCTTTTTCTTCGTTGGCTCGGATTTCATCAACTTGACATCATCGTCTTCTCTTACATTACGCAGATCTAGGTTAAGCTTTAACCACACTGGATCTAGTGGTCAATTCCACAGGGTTCTTCGCAACGGTAAGGGCAAAATCCTCTGTCTAGTCCTCACAATTGTCATCCTACGTGGCAACCTCGACACCAGAAAATTCGATACGCCGGAGTAGAAATTTAAAGAGATCTGAAACGTTCTGCCATTATGCCGACAAACCGGAACGAAGCAAACAAGACCAATAATCATGTGGAATTTGATATTAATAAGATGTTTGTTGACGAAGAAGATGATGTGAAGAAGAATATAAACAAATCGTACTTTTTTGGCCCAAGATCTCAAATTGGGATGAACAGAGAGTTGAATGGTTGAAACAAAAGACAATATTTTCAAATTAGGATTCTAAAAACTATGGAGCAAGTTGGGTGGTGGGTTGGGGATATGGGGGTGGGTGGTGACGGTGATGGAAGAGAAAGAGAGAGAGAGAGTAGATATAATATTACTTATTTTAATTATTAATATGTTTTTAAATGGGTAGAATGACCAAATTGCCCTCATGTTTAATGCACATGACCTGACTTAAACGATAAAAAGTAACTAGTTTTGGGCTAAAAGGACAAATGTTATAGATTTTTAATCGTAAAGGATAAACATATCAATTTTGAAGATAAAGGACAAACCGTGAACTTTAATACAAACATAAAGAACAATTTCTGTAATTCTGTCTAAATTATAAGAAGCTATAATGTGACGTTCTCTTAACTACAATCAAATTCAGTTGAATTAAATAATCATGTTTTGTAACTATTCCATTATGTTACCAGGTTCAACCAACTATAAAACAATAACAATCAACATTGAATTTGTTTATTAAAACTATGAAGATCTTACATAGGAGACGGGCCCAAGTGAACAACCCAAATGAGAGGGAAACCCAAGCCTAGTCAATGTGGAGAGGAATGAAGATAATATCAGTGAAAGGTCTTTTCATGGCTGCAAGAAAGTACTGTAGCATGGACCAAGTGAACGGCCCAAGAAGTATGGTATCCTAGGCTCAGTAGAAGACACAATGGATAAAAGAAGGAAAATGAGGGTTCAGTGGAAAAGGCATGGGACCAAGAGAAAATAGCTTGCACCTGAAGACCCTAGTATTATACTTCATGTAATCCCTCTCATCTCTTCCCTTATAAGAGGGAGGGAACAATCTTTGTAATGGGCAGATTGTAATCACTAAAACATTCATACATTCACATAATCATCTTCATATATTCAACCATTGCATTTGATCAATCATTCTAAAGTATTCCATTACCTAAGAATTCATCTAGGGTATCAATATTAGCGCCATCCGTGGGACCTTTTTGATTGAAGGTCTCACCGAAACCTTGAAAGAATGGAGGATCGCAGCCCGAAGGAGACGCCGCTACCATTCCCTTCTGGCTCGGGTGGCGATGGTTTGATGACTAAAAATAAAAAGCAAGTACGACCCAGATTTCACTTGGTGATCAAATAGACGAAGGTCCGGTGCTGATTGAAGACGAAAAAGAAAGAGACCAGCGAGAGAAGAATGACGAAGGTGATCCAGACGACATTGAGGAAAGATGGAAGGAAACCCCTGAATTTGTTGTGGCTCACCGGGATGACTTAAAAGCATGTTTATAAGAACAAGAAAAAAAGACAAATTGGATAGCGGTCAAAACACGACTCTCTTTCGAAACCCCAGATCAAGCCAAAGAAAGTAAACCTGAAGACACACTCGACAAAGAGTCGAATTTGTTACTTGATTCGTTGGCCACTTTTTTTGTCTACGGACAAGGGTAAAGGGAAGATTACCTCAAGTACTTTCAACACCCCGTACCGTCCTTCAGATACCTCCAACGTCTCCAAATTCACAAAACGCATAGCCGATGCACCGCTTCCTCCCAAGCTCCAGTATCCAACTATTGTCGACAAATATGATGGAACTCAAGACCCCGAAGATCACTTACACGAATTTCGACGGTCAGGCTAGTCAGTGGGTGGACCATGCCCGCTTGATGTCTCATGTTCCCGCAAACCTTGATGGGAGACGCTCGGATCTGGTTTGACAGTTTGGAACCGGGAAGTCTTGATAGCTATGAAAAAACTACGGGGAAAGTTCTTGCGAAATTCCAGTCAGCAACGTAAATGCATGAAAAACCCCAACAAAATCTTACACATCCGGTGGCGAGACAAAGAAAAGGTGGAGCAGTTCATAGAACGGTACGTTATGGAAATCATGAACACCAAGGGAGTGCCCAAGGTCATGAAGATCAGTGATTCATAAACGGAGTGAGGTTTTCTCAACTCACCGAGAAGCTGGGGGGATATTTTCCGACAACCTTTGATCAGCTCATGGATCGAGTAAGAGTGTTTGTTCGAGGAAAAGACACAGGGTCCAAAATTAGGGAGTGGGAGAGTAAGAAGATAGTACCTCGGCAGGGGAACATAAGTAAGAATGTTGGGGGCCCATGTTAGGAAAAGGAAAGGCCCCATTCGATAAGGGACACTTCGTGCCCTATTGGCCTCCAGCTCACATCCCGTCATACTCTTCGGCCCCACAATATTTTCCGCCTAGATTATCTTTGGGTCCTCACCCTGAAGGGATACGCTACAGATCCCTATCTCTTGAAAGGCCGCCTGCTGGAGCCGGTGATGTACTAGCCGCCGACAAGATGAAGTACACCCAGGCCTTCCAGTCCGTTCAAACAAGCATACAAAGATAATCCTCAGGGATATTGTAATAATTACAATAGTTCCGGGCATACGACCGAAAACTGTGTCCACTTGAAAAAATTGTGAGAAGCCGCATTGAAGTGTGCCCAGTTATCCTTGCCTTCCAACGAATCTGGGTTTAAGGTTAAAGACGAAGATGAAGACAAACACTTTGTAGACATGATACACAAAAGGGAAGGCGAAGACCATGGGAGATTGGTAACTATGGGGGTCTGATAACCCAGCCATGGATGAAAGCACCCATTTCATTTCTGGTCTGGATGATGAAGAAGCCTGGGAGATGCCCCTAAACAACTCAGCAGCGTAGTCGGGCACCGCATCGCTCGGGTCCATGTTTACGGAGGAAGCGGTGTGATAGTCATGTATGAGCATTGCTTCATTTGACTCCAAAGGGAGATACAAATAGATTGGAGGAAGATGTGTGTTTTCTCAATGGATTTTGAGGGGAAGTGGTAGAGCCACTCGGCTCCCTTACCCTACCCTGACTCTTAAAGACGGTGACCGGGTCCGAACAGTCCATCTAAGATTCTTTGTAGTGAGAGCCCCCGCGAAGTACACTATTTATCTTGGGAAGTGTAAGGCCCCGAACC